>NC_089743.1:1690000-1712500 GCF_040412425.1 Macrobrachium rosenbergii
AAGACTTGTGACCATTTAACCGAAAGAGGAGGGAAACTGGAATGGGAAACAGTCCTCCATTTTTGTCTGACCACACAGAAAAGATCAGTAATAAACACACGCTTTGAAAAGTTTAAAACAACAAATAAATCCAAATTACTAATATTGCATTGTAAAGCTTAATGATGATGCTGAAGCACAACTGAGTGAACTGAATGACATCAATGCTAACGGAATGCAATACTGCACGTCTTCATTCTATCAAACTTCATAACAATCTGACGCGGTTAGGAGTCGCCATTCACACAAAATATCGATTGGTGCAGAAGGATTTGTGTGAAAAATTATATAGATTATTACCTTGTAGTGTTAAATACTGTACTTAAATTAACTAGAAATTCGAATACTTAGGTATATTCCCTGTGATTCACAAGCTCCTCTCTTTAATCATTCTCACATATATGTGTGTGTGTGTGTGTGTGTATATATATATATATATTATCTAGTACACGAAGTCAACTTGCCACGCCAAATGTTTGCTCATGAACTTCAACTGCTATTCTACTGAATGTATTAGTTACTGCCTGCAGTAATTCTGAAGAATTATATTTTGTTGTCCTTTGTATAATCAAATATATCTTTATAGAAACGTATCTTCTTTACTCTCCTTATAACACTTTAACATAAGGAAGTCATAAAGTTTTCCAAAGAAAAAGGACGAAAAACAAAGAACATGCAACCCTATATAATTCCTATAAAAAAACATAGCTTTTGACACGTGTATTTTAAGTACTTATCAAACCCATTTATTGTAATGATCATTAATATACTCGTACACTACTTCAAAAATCGTCCTGAGCTTCTAAAACTAATATTTTTATTTTTGAGAACAAGTAATTTCACAAAAGCATATTACCTTCGTGGGCAAATCAAAATTAATTCTTTTGACCTAAAATTGCAGTATGATATTTCATCATCTCTGAAGTATAGTTATTAAATATTGATAGTGTCAGCTTCCGAAATCGATAATACTAATATCTAACATTCAGTGGAAAACTTCAGAGAATTCATTATCTAGTGGCTTAATTAATTCATAAAGAATTCTAACAAACTGCTCTAAGAAACAAAGTCTTTACCCAAAACAATGCTTCCTGAAGGCGGAAAAATTTTTGCATGCTCGAGAAGAAGAGCAGGGTAGAGACGGTAGAGCAAACAGTCTAGAGGATACTGTTTACCGCTCCCTCTAGTACTCAAGTTACTGGCAAGGTCTATACATTGGCAACTAAAGCCAAGACAAAGTTTTTTGGTCATATTTAAAAAGCTACCCCATCTACTCATTGAAATATGGTCAATTTATTAGTATTTTTAGGGAGAGACCGAGACCACTTTGTCGCTCTGTCATTGTTAACAAATCCACTTCCAAGGATAGGAACACACACCAGTCGGGGTTCAGATTATGTTCTCTGCATGCCTGGTAGCTGACCGGGCATGGGTACAGGAAATTAGTGTGTGACGAATAGGTCACGTGACTAAATCCAGCGGCTAAACCTTGGTTTTGACATCAAAGCTCTGAAGCTTTAAAGGGCTCCCATCAAACGAGACAACAAACGGATAATTTACAAATTACAAATGATAAATACAGTGTAAAAATAGCATAGATTATAAAGTGTACGCAACTGTTCCACATCCTTGCTGGTCAGCACCTGTTAGGATGCTGGTTAGGTACCAAGTTGTTTAAAAATAATATAATTACACTTTACAGGTACGAGGTAAGAATATGCACCGTTCAACATCCCTACTGGGTTGGTGCCTTTCAGCATATTGATAAGGTACTAAGTTGTTATACAATAAGACTTATATTTTTACAGGCATGAGAAAAAAATAAGCAATTGTTCCACATCCTTACTAGGAAGATGCCTTTCGTGATGCTGATATGGTGCTAAGTACTATTTACAAAAACAAATATTTATAGATCAAGTTTTTGTGGTGATCAGACTTGATGGACAGATTTGGACAAGCGTGAATGTTTTTTCTGATGTTCAAGGACATGGTAGGGCCACCTGTAAGGTACCATTAGCAGAGACTTATATGCATCGTTCCCTAAGAACACGAATCAGCACGTGAAGATGCCTTGGTAGGTGCCGTGCCTTCATGTCTCTCAGGTTTTTGCTCAGGCAGTGATTTCTGGTGACGTTATTGTAGCCTTGAGAGTTCTTCTTTCTTACCTTCTTTCTTTAAATCTCCAGCCGAAAACTCTTACGGACGAAGTCAACAAACCATAAACCCAAGAGGGCTCCACAGGAAAATCGGCCTACAGGGAGAGACAAATTATAGGCAAAGATGATAAATAAATAAATGTGAGGGAACAAAAAATAAAACAAGTACACCTGAATTCAGGAGACGTCACCAGAAAGCAGGAATGAATTTGCTCCTCGCTTAAACATTTAGAGATCAAGAGATTCTACAGCTGCATTAGATATACTATTTCACATTTTAATTGTAAACATGATGAAACTCCTAACAAACTCAGTACTAATAAAGCTGATACTAAATAGTGACACACTGCCTGGTGTTGCGAGTAAAAACAGCAAGGTCAGGCGAAGAGTACAGATGTTTGTTATTGAATTATTTTATGCAACAAACATAGTGACCTCACTTTAAGTCTATGCCACAATTCAACATTAAGAATTGACAAAATAAACTTGACTGATGACATAACTCAATCCAGGAGTCTGAGATGAGAGTCAGCACCCAAAGACCACACTGGAGAACAGTACTTCAAACTAGGAAGAAGAAAAGTTAAAAAAAAACTTAGATATAACAGCTTCATCCCACAACATTGTAAAACATCTCCACAAGATGCTACTTTTTGAAAAACAGAGGAAGCAATATTACATATGTGCTTCTCAAAAGTCAATTTCTTATCAAAAGTTGCACCTAAAATCTCGAAAGAGTCACTGACATTAAAACCATACCATT
Organism: Macrobrachium rosenbergii; assembly: GCF_040412425.1. Lineage (NCBI taxonomy): Eukaryota > Metazoa > Arthropoda > Malacostraca > Decapoda > Palaemonidae > Macrobrachium > Macrobrachium rosenbergii. The sequence continues at coordinate 1,692,959 of NC_089743.1, forward strand.
TAGAAGGGTTAAGCTTCATGCCCCAAAGCCTACTCTTTCATGAATACGTGACAGATCTATATTTAAGGATTCTGCAACCACAGACCTAAGGCGTGGAGAATGAGCAACAGATAGAAGAGTAGCATGATCGGAATATGCAATGAGTTTGTTCTCCAGACCTTGCCACTTGTCTGTAGTACAGACAATAAATATCAAAGTTCCAAGAACGCTACCTTGAGGAACTCCTGAAATCATATTAATAAAGCTACTATGCTGGCCATCAACGCAGATTCTTTATGTTCTGCCTACTCAAAATTCATTTAAAAGAGTAATAAAAAGTCCACAAATTCCCAATAATCTTGGCTTTATGATTCACTCTGTCAAAGGCTGCACTAAAATCTAAAACAACCATGGTTGCCTCTGCACCCTCATCAAGAAAACTCTGGAAGACAACAAGAGTGCATCACAGGTACCCAAGGCCTTTATGAATACCAAACTGTAATGCTGGTATCAGGTTATTAGTTTCAACAAACCTACTTAGAAAGCAGCTTCTCTAAAACCTTAGATAAGACAAAAGTAATTAAAATTCGGTCTATATTCTAAGGGGCATGAAAACAGACTTAATCCCTTAGGTAATGCAGCTGTATTTCACTTCCTCTAAGCAGAAGGAACACTTGCAGGTCCAACTAATCTTCTGAAAATAAGAGCAATGAAACCTGCACTCTTTGAAAAAGACGGGACAGCTCCCGTTATGGTCTATGACACCATGACTGTCAAGGTTCAGAAGCAAAGTTTTGACTTCTCTAGACCTGGCAACAAACAAAACAGAAATAAGACTGCGGGTATATGAATTATGGGGAAAGGAGTACGGGTAGCAACACCGAAACCAGAACATTCGGTGACAGCAATAAAAAAAATATAATTTAGAGTCGAACCAAAAATGAAGACAGACTTGAAGAAGAGGAAAAGGCAATCACTAACTTACTCAAGTACCCAAAGCCCCCTCAAATGGGTTAACATGCGCATCTACAGCAAACCTAATTTGGCCACTTTTCCCATTTGAGGAACTATAGCAGACAAACCCAAACAAGGAAGACAGTGCCAACATCGTTTACTGCTTTAACTGCCCAGAGAGCATGCGCCAGTCCTCCGAAAAAAACTTACATCGGACACACGTCCACAACCCTAAAAAGATGCTGACAGCCCCACCAAAATAATGGAGCCATTCACCAGCGCCATGTAGACCGTCACAGTCGCAAACCCGCGCCGCAGGCATTAATGGAGAATACAGGCATCATCTACACAGAGCATAGTCACCATCAACTAATTATAGCAGAATCTGTTTGCATTTTATTACAAAAACCAACCCTGAACCGGCAACTGGAAGCAGAAAGATCACTCACAGACGCCCTACATCATACAACACCTACACAGGAAATAACTCTGTCCCACAGTAAGTAAAAGTCTGTATAGATCATTCCCTTAAGGATTTCTACCTAAAATTTTCCTCACTTCATTTTCAATTTTAATGACATCGTATTCTAAACCCCAAGTACGATTCATCTTTTCAATAGCCTTTGAGGATAGGCTTCCCAACAGCAAAGCTAACCTAAACAGTTTCAAATGTTATTACCTTTTGACTTCCTAAAGTCATTGACCATGGAGTGTCTGCAACCAAATGGCTCCATACCTTGAAATGGCTAAATAACTGAGGATTCATTCTGAGGTAGTTTCTTTTGTCTACTCTCTATCCTTGAACTATCTTTGCGAGGCTGATAACAGGATCTGTTTCACCTACTGTGGAATATATTCTCCTCAGGTATTGCTTTTGTTCTTCCCAATTCTTAACTCTTCTATAGGCACTCGAATGAATATAACATCCTATATCTCCTGATGACAAATCTAGATAGGCTTTGGCCTCATTTAATTTGTCTGTGTCTGTTCCAGCTATGTTATTCAAATGGGTTTCTACTTGCTCAATCCATGTTTCTAGATTACAAGCATCGTGTTCTCCTTTCCTTACCCAAAACTTGATAATATGGTCACTTGCATGTAATTTATGAACAACCATGGAGGTTGTGTTTGATGGAGTAGGAGTAGCCATGTTTGACTGTTTTGTTTGGCTTTTCGTATGAACAGGAGTTCTTACTTTCTTATTACGTGCCGATCTCTTTCTGCGCATTTACTCATTAATGGCAAGTAAATTCTTAAACATCAAATATAACTGAACCGAGATTAAGTTATGGCAGTAATATCTCAAAAAATTTAAAAACAAACCAGGTCTTAAAAAATCATAAAAAAATCATACATACTTCCCTTGAATTAAAGTCAATTGAAAAATCACTTAAAAATTACAAAAAAATCTAAACATCTCTCTTAATTACAATAAAATAAAATAAAATAATACAGGTTAGTAAATATAGGTTAGTATATACAAATATTGGAAAAGTCTTAGTAATTGATTAGTACTGATTAGTAAAATAAGAAAATTTGTTGCCAAAGTATTTAAGTATCTAATGAATCTCAAAGTACAAGTCTTTTTGTGTTTTTGAAAATGTCAAACAGTAGTATTCACATCATGTTAGCTTTAGTAAAACAAATTAAAACTTGTTTGTGTATTTATGTGAGGATATTCAAGGACTTATCTTTGCCGTCTTCGAATCTGGGCGTCTTTCTGTGGTCATACGATTTTCTTGGCTGCCTTACTGGGATGGAGACATCAGGAAACGCATAGCTTTGCGTTGCTGGGATCTCTCTCTCTCTCTCTCTCTCTCTCTCTTCTCTCTCTCTCTCCTCTCTCTCTCTCTCTCTCTCTCTCTCTCTCTCTCTCTCTCTCTCTCTCTCTCTCGCTGAGAGAAACTGAATATCTTCTTGAATTCGGCCGTAAAATTCGTCTTCTGCTTCTATGTTGGATGCACTAATGTTCTTTCTTCTTCACGGAAATCGATGATTGTGGAGCTTCTCTGTAACCAAATTGTCTTTTAATCTTTAAACTGTCTTAATTTTCGGAGTGAGATTCATGTGTGAGTGACCGAATCTTCGGTGGAACACTTATAATTGGTTACACTTTGTAACTGTCTTTATAAGGGAAACAACTTTCATTTATTTTGATATGTTCGGTCTTTTCTTATCACAAACTTCGCTGGACCAGCAGAAGTTGATCCTTGCTGGCAAACAGCTTGAAGATGGTCTGTAGATTTGTGAAGTCCCCGCGGGTACAAAGATTTACAGGTGACCTGAGGTCAAACTATTTCTATACAAAAACAGGACAAGTTCATATAGAAAACATAGTGATTAATAATGTCTGACGTGTTACAAAAATACTTCGTTACATGTACATAAGCATGATCATTCAGAAAGATTATAAAATATACAATTTACAAATACGGTGGTCAACACGTGATTTCGCTGACCCCAGGTCGATGGGAAGGCACCGCAGAAAACGGGATGTTCATCAATTATAAAATATACAATTTACAAATACGGTGGTCAACACGTGATTTTGACCCCAGGTCGATGGATTAGAAAACGGGATGTTCTATAATGAACATCCCGCTTTCGAATAACTTCCCATCGACCTGGGGTCAGCGAAATCACGTTTGACCACCGTATTTGTAAATTGTATATTTTATAATCTTTCTGAATGATCATGCTTATGTGCATGTAACGAAGTATTTTTGTAACACGTCATACATTATTAATCACTATGTTTTCTATATGAACTTGTCCTGTTTTTGTATAGAAATAGTTTGACCTCGGGTCACCTGTAAATCTTTGTACCCGCGGTCTCTGCATGTACGCAGACGTCCACACGCCGCTTTATAAGCGGCTCGCTTCATCAATAAATCAGCAGTACTTGTCTCCCTGCTCATTATTTCACACCTCTCTCACAGTGGTGACCACTGGAGTGGTTCCCAGAAGTCATTAACAAACCCAAACGGCGACTAAGTCTTGGCCCGATGAACCTCACCTATGCCCCAAACGGACTAACTACGGCGCTCTAACAAAACATTCGGCGCATTTACCGACCCTCGCCAGCAGGTTGCCGGCGTCATTAGTGGACCCACATGCCATGCTCACCCAGCGTGTTTTGATGCAAGTACTCCCTCGCACTCCAAGTGAGAACGTGAAACAAGCATGGATGCGGACATTCCTTACCACATACAAATTACCACAAACCTCTCGGAGGCAGACACCTCCCTCTCGCAACCCCTCTCCCGGGTGCACCTCCACGCCGGTACCTGCACCCTACACAATGACCCCCCTGACAAACCAACCAAAGACGGCCCTTAACATAAGGCTGCCGCCATTTACCAGGGAAAACGCAACGTCCTGGTTCTACAGGATCGAGGGGCAGTTCAGGGTAGCAGGCCTAACAGATGAGGTGTTAAAGGCCGACATCGCCATCAGCACCCTCCCGGACGAGATTTACGGGAAGGTGACGCTGTGGTTATTGACAACATCGGTCCCCGCCACCTTCCAGGAACTAAAATCCACTCGCCGAGACCTGCTCCCTGCCGGTCTCCGAGAGAGCTGCCCACGCCCTCGACCTCGCCCTCAACCCCGGCAGGAGGGAACCTCTTGGAAACGTGGCATGCCCTCCAGGACCTCCTCCTCCTCCTCCCCAAGACTGACAGCAACGGCAGGTGCAAAGAAATCAGCCTGTCGAGGGAGATCTTCCTGTGGCAGCTACTGCCGGAGGCCTGTGGACAGATCACTGACGCATATACCCTGCCGGTCGAGGACCTGATCAGGGTAGTGCAGCAGCTAACGGATTCCACGAAGGCAACCAAGCGGGCGACCACACCCGCACACTTCACCAACTGCCTCCTGCCAGAGGACCCCACAACAGAACCCGTCAACACTGTCAAACAGAAAAGGCCGTCCCACCAGCAGAAGAGGGAGGGGCCAGGGCTTTGCTATTACACCGGAGGTTCAGGAGAGCTGCCCGGAGATGCGGGCCCCTGCCTTGTCTTCCCTTAAAAATGGAGGAGGCAGCAGCCAACTGTACAGGCCGCCATGGCAGCAGCAGCAGAAAAACCTAGGGGCCCCTTACCAGTAGGGTTCTACGTCCGCGACACCATCTCCGGCAGGATGATGTTGGTCAACACTTGAGCCGTGCGTTCAGTGTTCCCGCCTTCAGGAGAGGACTACAGACGCCTGCCGGACCCAACTTCCTACCTGATGGCCGCGAACAGGTCCCCCATCCTCTCCTACGGCACCGATATCCTAATCTTTTCCAAATCTCGGGAGGAACACCTGCGGCACATCCAGAAGGTCCTGCAGCGCCTGCAGGAAAATGGCCTCATCATCAGGTTCGACAAGTGTACCTTGGCGTTGAAAAGGTGGAATTCTGGGCCATGAGATATCCCCCCGGCGTCCACCCAATGTCGTCGAAGGTCAAAGCCGTTGAGAAGTTCCCACCCTACCTCCATCAGGGCTGTGCAAGAATTCCTCAGGATGGTCAACTACTACAGAAAATTCATCCTGGGATTGCTCACACCATAGCCCTGACGGAGGTCCTCAAGGGGCATGCAAAGTCCTTAGTGTGGGGCCCCGACCAGCAGAAGGCCTTCCTCCTGACGAAGGCCACCCTCACCAAAGCAAAATCTCTGGCCCATCAGAACACCAGCGCTCCCCTCCAGCTGACGACGGACGCCAGCGACATCGCCTGTGGAGCTGTCCTAGAACAAGTCATCAGGGGGACCCCTCAGCCCATCGCCTTCTTCAGCAGGAGGCTCAGCCCCACCGAGTCCCGCCACAGCACCTTTGACCGGGAACTCTTCGCAGCATACCAGGCGGTATGGCACTTCCAAGTTCCTCCTGAAGGGAACACCCTTCACAATCTGGACTGACTACCAGCCATTGGTCCACACCTTCACGAAGTTGGGGGACGCATGGTCCTCTAGGCAGCAGCGGCACCTTGCAGCCATCGCGGAGTTCACCTGCACCATCAAATGCCTCCCCAGCAGGAAGAACCCATTAGCTGATGCTCTCTCGAGAATCGAGATCGACTCAGTACAACTCAGGGTCGACTACGAGGACCTCGCCCACGAGCAGGCTGCTGACCCTGAGACCCCCGCCTACCATACAGCCATCACATCGCTGAAGTTGAAGGACGTGCCCTTCAGCTCAGGAGGGTCAACATTACTGAGCAACATTAGCACTGGACGGCCCCGCCCCCTGGTGCCTGCCTCCACGGCCAATCCCACCCCTCCGGAAGGACAACAGCCAGATTGCTGACAGAGAAGTTCATCTGGCACGGCATACGAAAGGACGCAACAGCCTGGGCAAGGCAGTGTATGCAGTGTCAAGCCAGCAAAGTAGGACGGCACACTGAATCTGGCATGGGCGAGTTTCCCCAGCCAAAGAGACATTTCGGGCACATCCACGTCAACGTAGTGGGTCCTCTTTGCCCATCAGGAGGAGCCAGATACCTTCTAACAGTCGTCGACCACTCCACCAGGTGGCCTGAAGCTACACCCATGAAGGAAGCCACCTCCAATGCGTGCGCAGAAGCCCTCTTCTCCAGCTGGATCAGCCGGTTCGGTGTCCCGAACCACATAACAGACAGAGGACCCGTTTTCCTGTCTAAGCTGTGGACTGCCCTGGCATGCCTGTTGGGGACCACTCACCACAGCACTACCGCCTACAACCCCGCAGCCAACGGAATGGTGGAAAGGTTCCACAGGTCTCTAAAGGCATCTCTCATGGCCTGTTACTCCTCCGAGAATTGGAAATACCAGCTGCCCTGGGTCCTCCTCGGTTAAGAACCACGCCCAGAGCCAACGGCGACCCTCATCAGGGAAGAAAGTCTACAGGGAGACCCTGGTAGTCCCAGGGGAACTCGATGCAGAGGACAGGGACGACATAGGGATGCAGAGGCTCTGTGAAAGGATTGGAAAGTTTGCCCCCTGCCAAAGAACATTCACCGACAGGACGTCCCCCTTCATGCCCCCCTGACTATCCTCCACCACCCACGTCTTCATCAAGGACGATGCCATGCACCTACCCTTAACCAGACCCTACAGAGGACCTTTCCTCACACTGGAAAGAGACAAGGAGGCATTCCGAGTAGCCATCCATGGGCGGGAAGACTGGATATCAGCAGATCGTCTCAAACCCGCATTCCTGGAGGAGAACGTCGGAGGCAGTTCCCAAAGCCCTCCACATGGGGTGGCACTCCCGCCCACAGCCCTGTGCGCAGGAAAGAGGTGTGGGCATCCCCGAAAAGCCCAGAAACCAGACAGGAAGGCACCCCAACAAATCACTCCTGAGGGCGTCAAGGAAGGCGACCACCCTCTCCAGTTGACATCCAGGATGCGAGGCCCCCTTCGTTGCCTCAGCAGATACTGCTTTGATTAGACATTACTTCCATCTTGTGGGGGGGGAGTATTGTAAAGTCCATGCTCAACGCGTTCTCTATAATGAACATCCCGTTTTCTGCGGTGCCTTCACATTGACCTGGGGTCAGCGAAATCACGTGTTGACCACCGTATTTGTAAATTATATATTTTATTGTCTTTCCGAATGATCATGCTTATGTACATGTAACGAAGTATTTTTGTAGCACGTCAGACATTATTAATCACTATGTTTTCTATATGAACTTGTCCTGTTTTTGTATAGAAATAGTTTGACCTCAGGTCACCTATAAATCTTTGTACCCACGGTCTCGGCAATGTACGCAGACGTCCACACACCGCTTTATAAGCGGCTCGCTTCATCAATAAATCAACAGTACTTGTCTCCCTCTCATTATTTCCCACCTCTCTCACAGACTTAGAGATAGCACACACAAATTGCCTCTTCTTGTTGTCGGCTGTAGAGTTTGAATAATCCCCTAAACTATCACCAAATTTTCTGTAGTGAGGAAGGTATTCGCTCCTTATAAACTGTCTGTTGTACTGCGTGCTTTCACTTCTGTAGGAACAAGTTGCTCGATAATTAACTATGTTAAAGCTTCACTTATCGTGCTCAGATGTCGGCTATCTTCCAGATTTTCAAAAGCTTTCCTTTTATATATTCTGGTTAAATGAAAATTATGTTTCCCCTTAAATACATTTATTTAGTCTTTAAACTGTATAACTTTTCCACCTTTCAATGGGTACTAGTGAACGAGTCTTTATCTTAAAAGGCACACTGTAAAATTCTTGGACTTAGAAATTCACTTTGACTATGGGCATTCAGAAATTATACATAAGTTCACAAGTCACTTCGAGCTTTCACTATAACCTCTCCACACATCCCACACACTCCCTGCCCTGATGCCCTTTTCTAACTGACTCTCTTTCCAGAGTCTTCGTATATATGGGTATACATTCGATGCCTAAATCTGGTATAATTTTCCCAGGTTTCATCCAGATGGGCTTCCCTTTTCCATTAATGTTTTCTATTCATCTATACAATTCGTTCAACAGTTGTTATTGAGTTAATGTTATGGTGTGCAAGAGATCACTGGGCAAGGTCGAGATCTAAATTAGCCCATCTTTCTGCCCAGTGCTGTATTAGGTAAACACATTGATTCAAAGGCAATGAACGGTTAAACTCGGCATCTGGGATCACTTAGTTTCGTTATCGCCCCTTTTCTGTTTTGCTGTCTCTGTCTTTATCAAAGATTTTCTATATGCCCTCACGCGGATATTAAGATATTTAGTTTATTCAGTTATAAACTCGATTCCATTATATATATTGTTATAATTTTAAAGCTGGGGTCTTGCTATATCAATGGGTATACTAGAATGATACGCAACTTACCTTAATTACCACAAAAATCTGGACTCTGGCCTTGGGGACAGCTAAAATTACAAACAACAAAATATGCCTGAAAGGCTACTTCAAGGGGGAAGTGATTAGATAAACTCTGGGGTTTAACTTAATTCATTATATTTACAAAAGAAAACACATCAAAAGAATGATAGCGTAATTTGGGGTAATGAGGCGAAAGCAAATGACAGGAATTTCCTGGAGGGGGCATATTGTGTTCCTGCTTCAAAGTTGTTGATAACGAAGCCGCGAGGGCCACTACGCACATGAAGTGACACAATTCTACAGATGGGTAGTCCTATTCTGCAATCAAACACTTACAGTTACTTAACTGGGACTAACACTATAATGAAGGAATCGGGGAATTGCATAGAAGATGCCTAGACTGGACTCGATTCCCATGACTCGAACAGCAAACGATTACGCTACTCTTCTTGTAAATGCTTTGCAAATTAAGGGATTTCTGACAGAACTTTGGACAAGAAAGGGATTTAAAGGGGTTTTCCCCCAGAAAGCCAGTGGTGAGAGGTTTTAGGGGCAAATTTCTTACAGTGAATCATACTAAATGTGTCTTATTTAAGTACTTAGTCCTTTTTACTTTAAATTATTTCGGGAAAAGGTGGCGTAAGAGGGAATATTCTTAATAATATTATATATATATATATATATATATATATATATATATATATATATATATATATATATATATATATATATATATATAACATAATTTTTGCAGGAGTCCAAAGCAGACGACAGTCAACAAAATAGTTGCATATTTATTGATAGAAACGTTTCTTTGTTACTTAAACACATCATCAGTCTGTAAAATTGAAAAATACATATCCTCAAATTCAAAATAAAAGCTAAATTAAAAACAGCAGTTACATTCTTTTAAAATTACAAAATATATAAAAAGTAAAAAGAAAGGAGATTTTTTTCTTAGTCTACCTAATCAAAAGAAGGGGAAAGACGTTTGTGAGACCACAAGCTCACGCATGCCCAGAGTACACTTAGGCCAAGTGCAAAGGAGAAGAAGACACGTTGGAGTTTAGAAGAGGTGCATGACGTTTAATAAACAAAGACTCAAGGGTCGTTAGTAAGCCGATTGTTTGGTAGTTCCCAGGGTGGAAAAATGTTTTTTATCAATATTAACCTTGCATTTCACGGCATGATTTCTTATACTAGAAAATTCGGGGTTAGCAAATCGTGAGCCAGTTCTGTAGCTCAAACCCAAGTGGCTGTAATAACGGACCTGCAACATTCTCTTTGATGAGCCAATATAACTACCAAGGCATCTTGGGCATTCAAATTTGTAAATAATATTGGACTTCATAAACGTCTGTAGCTTGTCCTTATAATTATAAAAGCCGACAATCTTTCGTGGATTCATAGGTATTAAGTTTAGTTTTAGAAATCCAAACCCTTTTTCAATGATTTGTTTGACTTTGGATCTAAGAAAGTCAGAGTGCCATAACGACTCTAGTTCTTAGAGCCCTTCGTTATACATCTAGCTGGATAAATTTCCACTCCGAAATTGAATTTTTACTGGAATGTTTCACCAAAAATTCCTATCCACAAAGACTTTTTTATAACATAGTTAATAGGATTTTAGCACGTAACTTTTCTGATTCTATTGTCAAATATAATGTTCCGAAACTGACCATGTACTCCTCGATACCATATACGCACTCTGACTTTCTTAGATCCAAAGTCAAACAAATCATTGAAAAAAAAAGTTTGGATTTCTAAAACTAAACTTAATACAACGTGCCATATTGGAAAAACATATCAACATCAAAACATTGGAAACCAAAAAGAATTTTGAAGATCTCACGAGAAAAAGAAGACATTTTGAAGCCTCAATACCACCAGATTGGAGAGATTCCCTACGTGAATATTGCCATGTGAAGATGAGGAATCAAGTGTATCGGAAACTGAAACGAAAACACGATAATAAAATGAAACTGTTGATTGAAAGAAGCCCTTGGACCAACAACGCCAATCATGAATGTGTCGTCAACTTATCAAACAAACAGCTGGATAGAAATGTAACTAGTGCCTTAGGCTACGGCTTAAACTTTGCTTTATCTCCTGGCGGAAGAAACAGTGTGGAAGTAACTAAAGGACTGTGCAATTTGGAAAAATATAGTGATTTAACGAATGAAGAAGTGAACATAGTTAAAGGAGTGATTTATGGAAGTATGAAAAAATCAGACACCACAAACGTCCCCAAAAGATTTATGGTTGCTATCAATGAACTGAAAAAAGATAAAAATATACACATGACAAAAGCAGATAAACCAGGCGCTCTCGTAATTTTAAATAAAAGTGAATATATAGAAAAAATTGAAAATCTTTTAGGTGATGATAGCACATATAAAGAATTAAATAAGAACCCGGTAGACAATGTGAATAGTGGTTTCAATAAGAAAGTGAAAAACCTGTTAAAAGGTAACGAAAACCTTATAAAGAAATTGTGTGCGACCTCTCCATCGCTACCATACATGTATGGTACAATAAAAACTCACAAAACAAACTTTCCTGCCAGGCCAATTATCAGTTCAGTTGGTTCCGCATCATACAAGCTAGCGAAGTACTTAGTGGATATTCTCAACCCATTAGTAGGTATTAATTCAAATGCAAATATCACAAATAATGTGGACCTGATAAATAAACTAAATAGTGTACAGATTAATAGTGAATCCAGGCTTGTAAGTTTTGATGTAGTATCACTATTCACAAAGGTGCCAATTGATGATCTGATGGCGTTTTTATCTGAATTGTTAGAGAACACACAGCTGGATATCCCATTTTTAAAAGTACTTTAATTGAACTGATTAAATTATGTAAAAGATTGTAAATTTGAATTTAATGGTAAATTTTACTCACAAAATTTTGGTATGGCAAAGGGAAACCCTCTATCCCCAGTGTTAAGTAACTTATATATGGAATTTTTTGAAAAGAAGATATTAAACAACATAATCCCACGTAATGTAACATGGTTTAGGTATATTGACGACATAATTTGTGTGTGGCCAGGAAACAAGATGTAAATAACTTTTTGCCAAGTTAAATCAATTAGTACCATCAATTAAATTCACGATGAAATGGAAAATGATGGTGCTTACCGTTTCTGGATGTCCTCATACGAAGAAATAGTAGTGGGTTTAAATATAGTGTGTATAGAAAACCCACTAATATTTCTTCCTGTGTGCATTTCTATTCTGGACAAAGCAAAAAGATTAAAAAGTCAGTGTTTTCATCTATGTTTTTAAGAGCATTACGGGTATGTAGCCCTGAATATATTGATGATGAAATAGATAAGATTAGGAATGCAGGCAAGAAATTGAAATATCCTGATAGTGTATTAAACAGTGCATTTGAAGCGGCAAAAAGACTATGTATCAAAACCAGAAAGAACCTTACAACACAAAAATTTCTTGTTTTGCCTTATAATAATAATATGAAAGATATCCTCATCTTCTTAAGAATTTTTGTTTATTAATGTCGCATTTAAGAACAATAAAACAATGAAAAATGTAGTTATCAAGAACTCCCCTGAAAATACTAAAGGGTGTGTATATAAAATTCCGTGTAAGTCTTGTGACAACTTTTATATTGGCCAAACCATGGAAAGCACTGGAAAAAAGAATTGAACAGCATAAGAAATGTGTGAGATATGCACAGGGGAACAGTGGTATATTTGTACATGTTAGTGAGAACAATCATGCTATCAACTGAAAGGGGCAAAAGAATTGTATATTCTAATAATGCACTGAAAGGAATATCATTGAATCTAGCTTTAAAAAGAAAGTTACAACCATAATATGAATATCAGTCATGGGATGTATAAACTTGATCCTTTAATATCAAAAGAAATTTGTAAATTGTTTAAACTTTAAGGTAGGCAGTAGAGATGTATGAAAATAGGATTATCATATTTGTAAACACAGTACGAGGGTAGTAGTGTTAATGAGTTTCCAAACTCCATCCGTGACACCTGTCAGGTGTGGATCTGAGGTGGCGTATGGTTTGATTATTAGCATTGTCCCCTGAGAGTATATTGTGATTTTAGCCAAATGAGTTTTGAAGGCCACTCCTACCTCGACACCAGCCTAAGTGGGGATATGTAGCCTCTAATGGTTGTGTATGTTCGTCAGTACTGTTCTTGTAGTATATATATTTGTGACTTCTCATACTCTGTATCAGTCCTTCGTCAATGGCTTGGAAATAAAGTCGAAAACCGGTAGACCTACACCCTGTTTCTATTTTTCACCTGTATAATATGTGATAAATGAATCACATACAAAAGTGATAATAATCATATATATATATATATATATATATATATATATATATATATATATATATATATATATATATTATGATTAGCAAGAACTCACTAGCAAATTGCCTCCCTTTTTTGTTGTTGTTGTTGTTTGTTCTGTTGTTTTCATTTACTGCAAGCCGATCGATAGACACATCTGTCTATCGAGACTTCACACGGTCAGAATACAAGGGTTTAAAACGGATTAAGGCCACTCCCTTTTTAGCAGATCTTTCTTCGAGGCAAAAGTGATTTCTGTCTGGTCGTTTTCAGGCAAAACCTCCCCTGCGGGCATCAGCTGGAAATGATTCAACCCCATATGTTGGATGCTCCCTGCCCATAGGAGGAGATAAAAGGAGAAACCAAACCGAGGTGCTATAATCACACGCGGCTGGACAGGGAGTGAAGAAGTCCAAGCCACCTGCCCTGGCAGTGCCCTTTAGCTAACCACGTGGCCCTTTTCAAAGTATACTTTCTCCTCGTGCCCTTCGACCGCAAGCCACGTGCTCGCTCCACCGCTGACCTGCCGGATGCCCACATGCCATTGCCCGGCCCTTCGTGAAATTCCCACACATTGCCCTTTTACGTGAAGCCCCGTGCATCCTAACACGTGAAGAAACTCGCCCTCGGAAATTGCAAGTCATCCACGGACCCCTTTTCTATGCTGGAACCTGTCTTACGGTAATGTGCCCTGGAAGACCTCCATTCAATCACACTTTTGTCTCGTAATATTTACTTAAATTGAGAGCCAGTAATCACCGAATCTCTTGTCAAATGTCCATGCTCTTCGAGTGTCGGCAGTGCTAAGCTATCATTAATATATCGTGGAAGTCCTTTGGCACCCTCAGTGCAGCTTCGAATTCATTATTCTTTTGTCTATTTTCATTACTGGCGTATAATGTGCATATCTCTCATTTCAGAGGGACCCTATTTCGTGGAAGCTTCTGGACTGTGTCTGGAATCCCCAGTTTCATTCATCCCAGTGGAATCCCCTTCAGGATCAATAATCTACTTATGCTCCTCTTTCCGCATTTCAATGTCATTTATGTAAATACACTCCTTTAAATTTGCCCACGTGTTTTACGAATATTTCCTCAGTAACAAGAGCCCTACGCTCATATGAAATTCTCCTGTTTTCCTCTTTTTTACGTTTTCCTGACCCACGAAGTCAGAATCACAAGGCTAAATTACCTTAAATTGTTGCTACCTGTCTCACAGAGAATATTTCAAACTAAATCGCCAGGAAAATGTAAAAATGGCAACCTGGCCATAGATCTCGTTTTGCAGTTGCAGTTCCCTAGTGTTGCTTTATTGCATTTGCAACTTGCCAGATCAGCTATTAGCAAAGCTAAGCTGGGTACGAGACAACTACGAACTTTTTGTGTAAAACCAGCACACAGATCCGGAAATTCCACGTAAGTAATGTGTTAATCTTAGCAAAACCTTTTTACAATCGTGACTGTTCCTAGGAATTAGAAATAGGGACGCATGTATTCACTGAGAGAAAACCGATTATATTAGATTCATTAATGCATGCCTTTCAGGATAGGTAGTTAGGAAATAACCAGTGCTAACCATCCTTTGCTTTGAGGATTAGTGCGATATTCCTCTGTGTTAAAATCTTTGCCATATCTTTGCTTCGAGGAATAGTGCGAAAGAAATTCCTCTGTGATAAATTTTACTTCGCATTTCGAATTAGCGAACTGTTATTTAGGCGCGAATAAATTCCCAATGTGGGACAAGACGAAGTCAGCTTGCATTGCTGAAATTCTCTCTCAGTGTAGTTAGAATTCGAGTTAGGTGTTAGGAAAGCGAAATTTAAACTCCGCTTATAGGGAAAACTACTAGGTCGTTTTACTGTTATCCTCTCATCCTGGGAAATTCCCCGGAATCCCAGACGGTCTATAAATATAAGGGTCCATTCACACAGAATCTAAAAATAACTCCAGTATTGGTCAGACGTCCTGCAGCCTCCCCCCACCCCGCCCATGCCCGCGTGTAGTAGCTTTTTTTTTTTTTCCATTCATTTCTCAGCAAACATTTTTCTTTGGGTTTTCCCGTTAGTAATTTCTAAGTCCTAAGGGACGAATCGATTTTCAAGTCCTCAGAGACTCCTCCTAAAATTCTACGCCAGGTGACGTGGAGAATTCATCAACCAAAATTCCAAGTCCTCAGAGACTCCTAAAATTCTACAAAATTATGACGTGGCTCCTAGAATTCTCAACCAAAATTCCCAGTCCTCAGGGACTCCTAAAATTCTACGTCGACTTGGCGAGAATTTCTCCAAATTCCAAGTCCTCAGAGACTCCTAAAATTCTAATGTCGCACGTGGCGAGAATTTCTCATTCCTGCAGGAATCCAAAATTAAGTCCTTTTGAGACATTATATAGTGTAATTCACACACATCTAAGCCCTTACGGGACTGATCATTCTAGTTCGTTAGAACAACTCCTTAACTTCACGCTACAGCCGGCCAAGTCCAAGCGTGACAAAATCCAACTACGTCTTCCGAGACGCATATTAAAATTCGTTCGCCAAGAACAACCACGTCTTTCCGAGACATATCAAATTTTAACAAAAGTCTCCTAAGACTTACTAATCAACTGTCTTATTCAGACAGATTCATTCTCCTGCAGTCTGAACAATTGAGTGTTTCAGGTTCCTGCAACTGAGTCTTTTCAGACAACCTGAGTCTTTTCAGACCTACCATATAACCATTATTTCAAGATGGCTAATACCAGAGCCCAACAAAACGAGGATTTCAAATTCTACATGTCCGGTGGGAAGGACATGGGGCTATCAGGGCAAGATCTGAGAGAATGGGTTCAAGAGTGAGTGGATGATGCCAAGGCGGAGAGAGAGAGAGAACGTGAGGAGAGGAAGAGAGAAAGAATTGCTCAAGAGCAGGAGAAGGAGAGAGAACGTGAAGAGAGAGAGAGAGAAAGAATTGCCCAAGAGCAACGAGAGGAGAAGGAACGTGAGGAGAGAGAGAGAGAGAAAGAATTGCCCAAGAGCAACGAGAGGAGAGGGAACGTGAGGAGAGAGAGAGAGAAAGAGTTGCCCAAGAGGCGAAGAGAGAGAGAAACGTGAAGAGAGAGAGAGAACGTGCCCATGAGCTCCAGATGATAAAACGACAGCACCCCCCCTGTCCCCTGCAGCGGGAATGAGTGCCCTCAGCCAAGCTCACTTGTTCATGCCAAAATGGACAGAGTCTGAACCAAGTATGGCTTGAAAGGGCCGAACGAGTCCTGGAGTGCTGTGATCTCTCCCCGCGGAACTCTCCCTTGTTCTCACTAAATTCCTGGACGGAAAGGCCCTCGTTGCCTACCACGCCCTTCCCAGCAGAAGATAGGGGAAACTGGGAAGCCTCGCCGCCAAGCAGTTACTGTCATGCGTATGAGATTACCCCGAGCGGTGGAGGAGATGTTGGAGAGAGCAGCCCAGAGAGGCAGGCCAGACTTGGTCCGATTGGGCGTACCATTCGGAGAGGGCATTAACAAAATGGCTCGATTCTGAAGGAGCCACTAACACCGCCGAGGTACTCTAGCGGTTTAAGTTCGAGCATTTCCTGCACTACACCCTCCTGCCCTCGCCACTCATATAGTGGAAAAAGCCCCAGCAACACTCACCGAGTGTTGCCGAATAGCAGACGGGAAACTCACCACCTCAAGAAGGATCCATGGTGCGGAAGATAAATCCCCGTCCCTCCTCGGAGGATCAAATTCCCACAAAAATGGGAACTTGGGCAAACCCCTAAATTGCCATTATTGCAAGAAAACGGGCATTCCTCCGAACAGTGCCGAGCAAGAAACCGGCTCCTCTCTCCCAGAAAATCGCCAAATAACTCGCCTGCGCCCACAGGGCAGCGCGAAAGACTTCAGCCAGACCTTTTGCACGGCGTGCAAGGTTTATGGCCATTCTCTCGCATGGGCGAAATGCCCACGCAATAATAAATCAAATACTCCCACCATCGCCTTGGCCGTCACAGATCCCACGTCATTAGGCCCTCCCGCCGAAGGGCCTGTATACGTGACCCTCCCCGAGGTAGCGACCCACCGCGCCGGAAGTCACTGCATTCGAGGACTCGGGCGCGCAAATCTCCCTCATCCGGAAGGGACAGAGTTCCCCTCACGGAGCTATCGTCAATAGACGAAAACTCGTCACGATCGAGGAATAAATCAATTTAAAATGATACTCCCTACGGTCCAATTGAGAGTCACAGGGCCTCACCAATCCAAAATTTGCAATCTTGCAGTAGCAAGCCATCTCCCTGGAGGCTATGACGTCATCCTGGGACAGGACTTTCAGTCCCCACAGAAATCACGACAATCTAGTAGGGGTCCACATTCCCGAATCATTCCGCGGTGCGAGTAATCCTCCCCGCTTCTCCTCAGTCAAGACTGGCACCCCCTGGGTACCAGGAGGACGTGCAGTCCCTACCAGTGCCACCTGAGTACGATGTACAGTGGCCCCCTCGATCGGTTCCCAATCCAATTCCAGTGCCCGGCCCTGCCTCAGTGCCAGTGCCAGGGCCCCAATCAGATCTCCCTTCCGGAGATGCCAAATTCCTGCCAGTGCCACTTGCATGCCCCGAGCAGTGCCAAGCTTCGTCCGTCCTGACCGACGAGCCCAAGAAACCTCTGATAGTGCCTGACTCTGCCCTAGTGCCAGCGCCAGAGCACTACTCCGATCTCCATTCATGGGATCCAACTCAGGACCCCCTCTCTTCCCCCGGCCTGGCACCGCTACCAGTCTCGGTAAGAGAGACGGTTCCTCTCGACCACCGCAGAAGCTCACCTGCAGGTGTGGCCTCGCAACCCGTGCCTGAGCTGGTCATCGTTACCTGCGAGCCGCTCACGCCGCCACTGACCGCCTCCTCTCTGCCTCAGTCCGTCGCCGACGCAATTGCAAGTCAGGATTCTGCCATATCTCACTTGGCCAATGAACTACAAGAGCTGCGACAGATCATGGTAGAACCAGCACGGAAAACTCCTGCGTCAGCTGTCGCAGCAGCAGGCCCAGGTGGCACTCCATGCCGCCCTCCGGTCTCGGGCCCTCCGTTTCCCCGGCCGAGGACAACTGTCCCATTAAGAAAGGTTCGAGGCAAAATTAACACAGGCGTGGGAATTTCCAGGTAATTTACAAAGAGCTCTAGAGTTTCCCTGGCACCTGTGCCACCATTTCATTTTTCGAAGGTCTTGGCACCTCTAATCCAGAAGGGGATGTCAGACCCTCCGCTATCTTCTTCCGTTCCTCAGGAACTTCTATCTCTTATCATCCTCTATTAATCTTTCCTTAAATTATCACCACAAGAGGCAATTAAGTACGGGATACCATTCCCCACACAATGTATAAATCATTGAGAATAACAGAGTGAGAAGTGGCACGCCCTTGCGCCCATACCTTGGCACCGGCGTGCGTGTCAGCCCTTCCTGAAGGAGTCGCGCCCTTGATGCACTTTTCTCGCCCTGGGACTGAAGTGATAGTCCGGGCCGTAATTTATAGGCGAAGGACGGTAAATTCCCGCCTAACACAATAAAACCCTCACTCTTTTTCCCTTAGCTCTTCTGCCAATATCATTTACTTTCTTTTAGTTATTTATTTATCTTTCTTTTAAAGAATCGCAAATGAGTCATAAACTCTTGCCCTTGTGATTTAAATGCCCCTTTCAGAAGCTCTGAGGAACGTGTTCCGCCTTTCATATGCGGTCACGTTACCATTCGTAACATCTTGTTAATTTTCCTTTTGTTATTATTATTCCTTTTTCCCCTCCCATTTCTTTCTAAGAACTCTGTTTGTCCTAGACCTGATTATCTTTTGTCTGCCCACCCGTCATAACACTGAGTACTGAGTGGGCAGTGGACGATAAAAAATTAGCGTAGTTTAAGGTTAGCGAATTAAAGCTCGCGAATACTTTCACCCGCATTCGACTGTCAAAATCCCTGTGTGAGGGTCAGCCATGCGCTAGCGTTGGACTATTAGCTAAGCAATTACCAAGGCGAATATGTATAGTCATTACAATGTCGCGTAAAGGGGATGTCATTTACAAAAAATAAACGCTGTTTTTCATTTATACAGCCTCTTTAAGGCAGAATGTACTAACCGCATGCATTTTATCTAAAATTAGGTAACCATGTACTTCAATATTTGAACAATAACCTTTCTTTTCATTTGTTTGCCATAGCCTCATATACTTGGTCTTATAATCCTAATTAATTCACATTGTTCGAGTCACTTTATAAAGTTATCAATGGGTAACCAAATCTAAAGTAATTACTCTTTTGCAAGTGGTTAAATCACCTTGTGTCCTGTTAAAGAAATTTGTCCCAATGTGTTATTAAAAGTAATGTCACAGTTTCATAAATCCCTTAGTAGTAAAGTTCATTGCAAGGCAGAATGTAGAGTAATGTAAAGCATTTGCCGCTCATTCTTGCATATCGATGTACACCCCCAAAGAAGGTGCGTAC
>NC_089743.1:1715000-1772500 GCF_040412425.1 Macrobrachium rosenbergii
GGCACCATACACGACCGTTATAGTACACAGCACCTCTTTGTTCCCCATCCATGATCTGTTCACGTGATCTAAGGACTTCAGGGAGCCCTGCTAACCCCTCTGAAATGGGTTATCACTCCCTCCCTAAGTCCTTTGAGTCCTGCAAACCTGAAGTCTTTGCATTATCCCAACATTATATGGCCAGCTGGTGCACTGCAAGCCAAAATCTTACAAGTGAATGAATTTCACCCCTCACAATATTCCATACAGTAGAGTTTAGGTTCAAATCCAATCTTTATCAAAACCAAAAATTGCAAAAATTTTTAGAGGAAATTAAACATCACAGAAATAAACAGCAGATCAGTACCAAAGCAAATAAAATTTTTCAACGACAAATCCACACTTTACTTTTTTTTTTTACTTCATGAAATAATGAAAAACAACAAAAGAAATTGATACAATATCTCAACACTTCCCTTAGCAATCATAACCCCAATACAAAATCTGGACATTGCACACACAGAATACTAAAAAAATTTTGAAACCATTTACGTAACTCGGAAAACAGCCACCAACAATCAAAATCTGTAACATATCAGCAACGACATAAGACCATTGAAATTTTTACAACAAAACCAATTTCGTGAAATCATAACACCTTTGGGACAGGGTATAATTTACAACAAATAAGGATAATAATTTAGTACTGCACATCATTTATTATACCTGAAATAATATGACAAATTTTGTAGTTCGATCCATCATACATAATGACATAACAAAATAAAACACCATGGATGTGGTTTGGATACCTACAAATCTGTCCCCTTTCAAGGTACATTCACTTATAACCTGTACTCATGCGCAAGCTCTTGCACTCTCAGCATGTGACCTACAAACGTACATGCTTCCTCTTCACTGTCTTCTCCCAGATACCCAGTTAGTCCCGGGTAGGGTGGCACTGATTTTTTAGTATAGAATACCAGACTGTCTTCAAGTATGGCGTGCATGTGTGCAAGGTGTTGCTCACTTTGGGTCCCAGAGAGGATGTGTTGAAAAATCACAGTATTGTGCTTAATTTCTCTCACACGATACAGGCCTGAATAGGCAGGTTCGAGTTTGTGCTTCGGCAGTTGCAGTCTCTTTAGATAAATTCTATCTCCTATTTGTATCAGAGATGTGTGCATGCTGAAACGTTGTACTGCATCTGGTACTTTTCATTGGCACTCAAAAATAGTCTTTGGGTGGTCTGAAAGACTCTTTTGGTCAAGTTGCAAAACAGCACCTGGTATTATTGCTCTACGCCATATAGCGGCATTTGCTGAGGGTCCAGGACCACCGAGTAGGGTAGTCTGACATCTTGCCCAAACATTAGGAAATAGGGTGTGACCCTAATTGAGCTGTTATAGGCTGTGTTGATCGCCAGCTCAGCCGGTCAGCAACAGAGATGGCCATTGGTTCAGGTTGTCCTCCCTAGATATTTTAGAATATTTATCACTTCAAGATTATGGGACTCAACTGGCCCACTGGCTGAAGGCTGATAGGACATAATCGTGTCATGACCCATTTTCATGAGGGTCATAAACTCACATATCACCTGGTTCACAAACTCACGTCCATTGTCACTAACAGGCATTCTAGGACACCTGAACCAGCACATTAAGGAGCGCAGCGCTGCTGCAACCACACTTGCCATTTTATCCACCATCGCACACGTGCATGTGAAGTGCGTGAACGCATCCACAAACACACATATACTTGTACTGCCCTTGCACAGAAGGGAGTGGACCCACCACATCCATGTGCACATGATCAAACTTAACAGCCACAACTGGCCAGAATTGAGCCTTAGGGATGACATGTTTATGACTCTTCATCGTGTTGCATGTATGACATGGACTTACATATCTAATGACATCCTTTACGCATCCCTACCCAAAAGAAATGCTCGTGTGCTCTTCTAAGGGATCTTTCCATGCCCAAGTGACTGGCATAGGGACTTACATGAATCATATGGATGGCTCTTTCAACCAGAGAGTGAAGAAGAACGACTCAGGCCCTCACATCTCTGGGCCTCTTCTCATATCTACAAAACAAGACATCGTCTTCGATGAAGAACATGTCTTTCCGCAAATGCACAAAACCCAGGAACTCGCTGCTCGTACCCCTCACACAAGCCTTGATTTGGACAATCCAGGCTTCAGACCTCTGACCTTCAACCAGATCTCGCAAACAACAACATCCGCAAAAATCAACCACGTTTTCATCCACCAGACATGTACCCTGAGATTCTCCAGCAGGAATCCCACTTGCATTCGAACAACTTTTGAATCTCTCGCTACATCTCGTCTCCGAGCTCCCACGAAGTTCCCGTTTTCTATGCCTCGTGCTCACAGCTGATTGGTGGTTATTGTTATTGTTATTCATAGCGTTGCGGGCACAATTTCTGGCATTGCCTGTGCCACCAATGCTACGAGATTTCTTTCATCATTCTTCCACGCACTTTGCAGTATGCATTGTTACAGCTCCTATGACATTTCTGGAGAGAGCAGCTGCTACCCCTATTAATTTTTTTTTACAATGTCAAACTCTAAAATTCTCTCAATCTAACGAGCTTGGTGATTTGTTAACTCACTCTTCTTAAACAAATATGTTAACGGGCAATGATCAGTGAAAATCTTTACTTGATCCCCAACAGAAAATATCGATGTCTCTCCAGTATCCATAGAACTGCCAAAACCTCTTGATCGAGGGTACCATAATTTTTCTCTGCTGCTTTTAGTGCTCATGATGCAAAACAAACTAGTCTCTCACTACCTTCATCGTCAATCTGAGAGATTACTCCTTCATCCGTCCATCTTGAAATAATGGGTATTCATTTTCCCTTCACCACATCTTAGGTTTCCTGACTAACTCCTTGCGAATCTGAAACACTCAAAGAGTGTTCAGACTGCAGAGAATGTTTGTCAGTTTGCCCTTTAAATTGGATGTGTCTTGACGACCTTAATTCTGTTCTTAGCCAATTTTTAATATGCGTCGGAAGCTGTTACAGGATTTTGTCAAATCGGACTTGGCGGCTGTAACGTGAAGTTAAAGGAGTTGTTTACAAACTGTGACTTGTAAGAGCCCGGCGCTGTCTCTTCAAACACGTGTGTGTGCGTGTGTTGATCGATAGAATCATCATCGAATCGACAGGACAAAACAGGAAGTCTCGTTTTCTTTCTCTGCCAGAGCGATTTCAACCATGTATTTCAGTCTTTCTCCCTAAGCATTGTTGTCTTAACGTATGTACAATCACCACTACTTGCATTGCCATACAAGCATTCTAATCATGTACTCATAATGTTCCACTTGATCTTCTGTATCAAACTGTGTGTATGTTTCTGTTTGTGAAGGCATAAAGTCTCTCCATTTCACATTTATTATGCTATTGCATTGTATCCATTAATCATGCCGAATCTCATGCAATTGGCCATATGTAAAATTTCCTGACCCTTCCACTGATGTATGTTTCATCACCATATGTTAATCATGTCTCTTGATATCGCCATCTGTTTTGTCTGCCGACAAACAGATCTGAACCTTTTATGTCCGTTTTACCTGTCTGTGTGTAGGCGCTACATTACCGCTGCGCCGCGGCGTCAATAACATCTTCAAGATTCTGTACATTTATCAGTAAGGAACAACCAATAAACCAGTTAACACCCAGCCAGTATGTCGCTCATTCCCCAGTCCTTACACTGGTGACCCGGGTGACTCGAAGGACCCAGCTTGACCAAGATGACGACCGCATACAATCAGACCGCCCGCGCCTCGCTGTTTCCCGCCGTTCCTGAGTTCTCAGTAGTCCGACCCTCCGAGATGACCCTCCATCCAAAAAGCCCTGGAAAAGCCTCCTCGAGAAAGAGCCATTGAAACCGCCCCCGCAATGCGTACTGGACAGGCTGACCAGCATACACCAGCCCACACATCCTTCAGCCTGCCGCCCCTATATATGGCTAAATATGGAAATATGTTTCATTTTAGGCCACGAGCCCGGCCACAAGGATCATCCGATGTCACCCCATGCGAAAGAGCTCCATCCTCCTCGAGCTCCTGCTGGCGGTGACATAGATCAGCTCCCTACCCGCAGTCAGCAGATGCCCTTCAATTGCTTCAGCTACAATTGGCTCGCCAAGACAACAACATTGAAGCTGGTATGTGGGGAACTAGTTGGTATGCAAGTACGTGAAGTCTCTTCCAAACAATCAGGCGTTACAATTGTCTTGGGGAAATGCCCATTATCTAGCCGGCAGCTGTATCTTCAAACGTGGCCTTGTGTGTTAAATCCAATCTCATCATGAAAACAGGACAAAACAGGAGCGTCTTTTGATGTCTGTACAGGATACTGTGATTTCAACCATACAATATTTACCAATCTTTCTCCTAAGCATTGTTGTCTTCAATGTATGTTGAATTTAACTACTTGCGTATAATTCACAAGATGGAATGGTGGACTCGCAATGTTCCAACGTTTCTGTATTAAAATCTTGAATTATGTTTCTGTTTGTGACATGTATTTCATTTATTATGCTATTGCATTGTATCCATTAATCTGTCTTGAATCTCATGCAATTGGCCATATGTAAGTTTCTGGCCCTTCCACTGATGTATGTTTCATCATATATGTTAATCATGTCTCTTGGTATCTGTTTGTCTGCATTAAACACAGATATCTGAACTTTTATGTCCCGTTTGCTTTACCTGTCTTATTGTAGGCAGCTGCATTACCGCTTCCGCGCAGCGTCAATAACATCTTCAAGATTCTGTACATGTCTCAGTAAGGAACAACCAATAAACCAGTTAACACCCAGCCAGTATGTCGCTCATTCCCAACCTATAAGCAAGAGTCAACAGGGAATACAAGAACCCAAATACAAAGATAGTTACAGGAGATAGACATAATTCAAAACAAAGCAACTCAACTGCCCGTTCATTATTACAGAGTGATGGTTTTCTTAGAAGTGACCAGTAGATTCTACATATATATTTCCAGCCTATAAACCAATAGAAACGATTGTACTTGGCTACGATGGTAGGATGGTCTATTCCAACTGTAAATAAATATATCTGAAAACGACAGTATATGTATGTCTGAGAGGTAACAGACTTTATCCTTCTGCGTGGTGGGTTGGCAGCGTGACCTCCTTGTGATTCTGATTGAGGCGGGTTCGTTTCACGACCAGGTATCTGGGCTCTTCAATTTCTTGCGCTTGGATCTTACAGCTTTGTAGTGACAAGCATATCTAGGATAAGTGTGTATCATGTTGCTGATATCAGTAATACTACTGAATGGAATGTTGTTATGTCTATGGTAGCTTAGCACTTGCCCAACTCAGTCTCGCCAAGATTTTAGTGGGAACATCAGTGCCCTGTACCCACCATGAGATTAGACGCCTCTGTAATAAACCATCAACACAGGAATAGTGCCTCCTACTTACCCTCCCCATAGAGTATCTTACAATATCCAAAAAAGCGCGAAGAATTCGAGAAGTTAAGAGGCATAGTGGCTATTACAATTACATATGTATCTGGTAAAACTGACCAGTGGGTCTACATAAAATATTTCCAGCCCTAAAAACCAGTAAAAATGATTGCCATGATGGTGAGGATGGGTCTATTCCAGCTCTAATAAATATATCTGAAAACGACAGGTATGTGTATGTACGAGAGGTAATAGACTTTTATCCTTCTCGTGGTCAGGTCGGCAACATGACCTCCTTGTGATTATGGTGACGCGGGTTTGTTTCCAGCGACCGGGCATCACAGTCTCTTCAGTTTCTTGCGCTTGGATCTTACAGCTTTCTAGTGACAAGCATATCCAAAAAAGCATGAAGAATTCGAGAGGTTAAGAGGGCATTGTGGCTATTACAATTACATATGTATCTGGTAAAAGTGACCAGTAGATTCTACATATATATTTCAGCCTAAAAAGCAATAAAAACGATTGCCCACTTGGCTACGATGGTGAGAATGAGTCTATTCCAGCTCTAATAAATATATCTGAAAACGTGGGTATACATATGTACGAGAGGTAACAGGCATTATCCTTCTCTCGTGGTCAGGTCGGCAATGACCTCCTTGTGGATTATGGTGACGGGTTCGTTTCCACGACCGGGCATCACAGTCTCTTCAATTTCTTGCGCTTGGATCTTACAGCTTTGTAGTGACAAACATATCCAAAAATGCGTGAAGAATTCGAGAAGTTAAGAGGGCATTGTGGCTATTACAATTACATATTTATCTGGTAAAACTGACCAGTAGAGTCTACATATATATTTCACCCTAAAGAAAACTAATAAAAACGATTGCCCACTTGGCTACGATGGGATGGCTCTATTCAGCTCTAATAAATATATCTGAAAACGACAGGTATGCGTATGTATGAGGAGGTAATGACTTTTATCCTTCTCGTGGTCTGAGGTCGGCAACATGACCTCCTTGTGATTATGGTGATGGGTTCATTTCCCGACCGGGCATCTAGTCTCTTCAATTTCTTGCCTTAGGTCTTACAGCTTTGTAGTGACAAGCATATCCAAAAGCCTGAGGAATTTGAGAGTTAAGAGGGCACTGTAAACATTACAACTGCATATATATATATATATATATATATATATATATATATATATATATATATATATATATATATATATATATATATATATATATATATATATATATATATATATTTATAAATATATATATATATATATATATATATATATATATATATATATATATATATATATATATTTGGATGAAAGGCTTATGCAGCAAATTTTTATTTTAGATAGAGGAAAAACTAAATACCACAATCGGAAATTTTATAAATATCAGCGAATAACTATGTATTGCATAGTAATGCGTTATGAAATCACCACACAAACATGACATCCCGAAAAGAACAATATAGATGTTACAAATATGAAAAAACTTTCTTCTTCAAAACCTGAAAATATTTTGCACATTATTTTAAATGTGAAGTAACTCTGGAACATGTTTGATTATCGCTTTCATGCTATATAAGATTTACTAATCTAGGGAATGAATCTTTGTACTAAGTATCTACTGTATATCTATCTATCTATCTATCTATCTATATATATATATATATATATATATATATATATATATATATATATATATATATATATATATATATATATATATATACTGTATCCAAACAGCAGTAGCCACAGCCAGGTATATACATCAATGGGGAGGCGGACATAAAGACTTGTTAAAAGGGTCAATTTATTCCGGACGTTTCGTAATGCTTCTCATTACATTTTCGAGAACAGCACAAAATAAATAACATAAATTACAAAAAGGGTATAATTTAAATTTAAAATTAAGCACAATGGATTACAACTAAAAAGAATAAAAATAGAGGGCAATTAAAAGGACACATAAAAACAAACAAAATCTCTCTAAAATATACAATATAAAAAACATAAAAAGTAAGCAGATATGGACCAACCTATTCAGTGGCAATGTTAAAACTGAACAGAAAACAGAAAGCTAAGATATATATGTATATATATATACTGTATATATATATAAACATATACATTATATATATATATATATATATATATAGAGAGAGAGAGAGAGAGAGAGAGAGAGAGAGAGAGAGAGAGAGAGAGAGAGAGGAGCTTCTTCAACACCTGGGAATTCAGTACATTTATATATATATATATAATCAACACACAATCACGTGTGGAACAGAAATAAATTTCTGACTCACATCAGGATCGAACCAGGTCTTTCAATTGAAAGGCAAGAGCGCTGCCCACTAGGCCATTCAGAGTAAAAGAGTTGAACCTAGGAGCAACTGCACCAAGAAATTACCTGGGCAGGCTAAGTGCTTGCATACCAATAAATTTTCCCCAACTTCCCAACTTCTTTTTACTTGGCATGGCCTAGTAGGCGGCACCCTTGAATTTCAGCTGGAAGACCTGGGTTCGATCTGTGTTGAGAATCAGAAATTATTTCTGCTCCGTGTTGCGTGTTGATTATTTCTATCTTATTCACTCAGAGGGATAATTCAGATGAAATGCTGTCAATGGGGTCATTGCTGAGTCAGGAGAGTTAGGAAAACTCGCTGGTATGCAAGCACTCAGCTTGCCCAGATAATTCCTTGGGTGCAGTTGACCTCAGGTTCCAACTTCTTTTACTTGCTTGTGACCTAGTGGGTAGTGCCTTGCCTTTCCAGAAACTTATATATATATATATATATATATATATATATATATATATATATATATATATATATATATATGTATATGTATATATATATATGTATATATATATATATATATATATATATATATATATATATATATCTCTCTAACTATATATATATATATATATATATTCTAAACCTGAAAAGGGGACTTACCAAAGGATGATGCAATCTGACAAGAATTCCTGGGCTGGCAGAACATAGAAGCAAAGAAAATGCGGGGCTTTATCAAAAAGGGGAACTTTAGATAAACTCTTAGGATAACTAGAACTATATATATTTACAATAACACAAATCACAAGATAGGAACGATTAGGACAGGTAAATAGGATCCTGTTGGAGCACTAAATTAAGATGAACAGTTGATAACTGGATAGTGGGGATTTCACTTCAAGGGCACCGTGAGTTAATTTGCAGTGGGTTTACCACAGCAATGAATGCACAATCGAAGCAGAAGGATCCACAGCGAGAAAAATCGGTCTGCAATGGTGAATGCATGCAATTAACTGATGACATTAGCACAGTTAAGGGTTCGAGGATGCACTGATGGTGCAAACGGATCCTTAGGCTTAACAATAGATTCACTTTTGAAAGTGAATAATAACAAAGTCAGGTCTGTGTGAGAAGTGCCAGATTTGGAAACACGAAAATGGAATAGCAAAAGAAAAGAAGAATTTACGTGGCGGGTAAACTCAATTCCTCACTGTACTGTGTTGGAGAGATGGTCCTCGTAGATGCGCCGATGAGGTGGGGAACCGTATTAAGGGAATTGGCACTGGAAATATACTGGACTGGAAGTCAGCCACGGATTTAGGAGATTTACTCCTTGAGCGGAGCTCAAAGGGCAATGGTATTGAAACACAGAAAATGGAATAGCAAAAGAAAAAAGGGCTACATGACAGGTAAAACTTGAATTCCTGCCACTGTACCTTGTGTTGGAAAGATGGGTCCTCGTAGATGTGCCGATGATTGGGGGGGGTCGTTTATTAAGGGAATTGGCACTGGAAATATACTGGACTAGAAGTCAGCCATGTGGTTTGAGATGGCTCTTCTGGGCAGAGCTCAAAGGGTAGTAGGTGTGACGACTGTGTCCGGTGTGTCTCTGACGAGAGGCGTCGTGTGTTGGTCCTCTTATCCCTTCCCCCAGATTAATTTCCCATTCTTGCAGGAGTCATCTGTTTTCTATTGTGCTGTTTTGACCTCGCATGTTTCACTTTGTTGACCACATGCTAACATGCCGGGACAGTATAGGTGATCTCGTGTCACATGATTGCCCAACTGCTCTTTGATTATGCGGGCCAACCGTCCTGGATTAGTGCCTCCTGTGGCGCTGGCTCAGGAACTCCCTAAGTAGGGCCTGGGGCGATCATACGTTTGAGAGCTTGTCTCAAGGGCGGTGGTACCTGGAAAGGTTTTAACACCAGTTAATAGGTCTGGGAAGGAGATAGAATGGCCGCCCGGAAAGAATAACAAGAGCTTTGTAGGAGAAGCAAATTCTCTAACACCAACTGTTAATGTTGACAGTGATATGAAATGACTACTTTAACATCTTTTGAAAATGATGTTGTTAAAAGGAGGGTTAGCTTGGAAAGAGGTGTCCCTCCTTGCAATATATATATATATATATATATATATATATATATATATATATATATATATATATATATATATATATACTCTATATATATATATATATATATATATATATATATATATATATATATTTCTATATATATATATATATATATATATATGTACTCTCTCTATCTACACAAATACACACACACACACATATATATATATATATATATATATATATATATATATATATATATATATATATATATATATATATATATATGTATGTATTGTGCAACAGATGGAACCTCTTTCCAAGCCACCTCACCCGTTTTTACATCCGCAACGTAACTGAGAAAGAAATAACATTCATCTCAATTGCTTTAATTACTAGAACTGTAGGTTTCCACTCGCCCCTTCATAAACTCTCTCCTTCATTCCCCCCATAGTTAAGCCTAACCCTTCTCCTGTTCAAATTACTGTCTAGACCTTGTTTCCAGGTGACCGTCATGCCTTCTTGGCATAAAGCATCGGCAGGGAGGAGCCAAAAATGAGAAAGTTGGCGCCGCCTGTCATATCCAACCCTCACGAGTTTACCTGATGCCATGTGGACTATATAGAAAATGCAGCAGACTGACCTTCACCACCTAGCCGGACACCACCGGAGTATCTCAAGGTTATTTATAGACAATGAAATAGCAATCAGTGAGAAAGAGTGCAGAATGCTACGAAGATAGATGTCCTTAACGCACTGACCCTCGAACTTTCCATGTGTTTGAACTCCGAGGTTTGAACCAGTATACTTTTGTAGTGGCATTGTAATTCCCTCCTCCATCGCCAGCACCCTGCTGAACGAGGACACCATCATCTTGACAAAGGTAATGTACCGGAATAAGGTTTCTTAGTCAGTCACAATTCCTGTCTGTCTGACTTTCATTTATTTTCCATTGTGCGATCACCTTCAGTAATTTGTGTTGAAACGATGATTAATAATGCTGCATTTCAGTGATGAGCTAGGTGCTTCAACTCATATGTATCCTCTTGGGCATCTGCTACAAGTGTCACTTACTGTGGATGAACTGTTTGAGCGATAATCTGTGACAGTCCTTCCAACAATAATTGCATATTGTGAGACAATCATCAGTGAATCTTGTTCATAGAGTTCAACAATTCAGCAGACTATAGCATCTGCTAGTAAACCAGTGTCTCAATCCCTGTGTTTGTCAATACAGTAGTAGGCTACAGTTAATCATTTCAGCTCCACAGTTTCAGCTAGTTTCCTGCTAATCAAGTTATATGTATTGTCAGATGTATGTATTATCTCATATAAACTCCTGCGGTTTGTCTATTTGCACACTTAGAATCAAGTAAGTACAGTATCCCCTAAACATTCATAGCAACTGGCGTACCTTGCCGAGTATGCAATTGCTTTGCAATTATCAGCGGAATAGCAACTGCTAGCTGGTCTGCATAATTAGAGACAACCCTGGTATCATACCCCCTCCATTTTAAGCACACGAGAAGAGCCAGTTCCACAGTGTAAGTACGTGTCAAAATATTTTGTGTAGGTTTATGCTAGGTGCGAAAAGTGACTGCAATCATTGTTAGGTATTTGATAGACCACGTGCATGCCAAATTAGTTCATGAGAAGAGAGAGATTATTAAAAATTCCATGAGATTTTTTATTGCTATGTATGTCAGCTGCAGGTTTTTAAAAATAAGAAGCTAGGGAGTAACTCAGTCGAAGAGCTAAATAAAAGGAATAGAGCCACTATTCCATCGTCCATGTGATAAGGACAAGTTGAAAGTCCCGAATTCCCAGATAGGCACACTGTAGGCGACCACCAAGGCTTTGACCCCAGCTATTTTTGCATCCCTGGAATTATAATTATCCTCTCTCTCTCTCTCTCTCTCTCTCTCTCTCTCTCTCTCTCTCTCTCTCTCTCTCTCTCTCTCTCTCTCTCTCTCTTTCCTTGATCGATAGGAAAAGCTAGGAAGTATTTAAATTAAATTTCTGCTCTCAAGATGAGAGAATAATGAATTCCAACACCGAATCTTCAATTCCAGGCCACATGGGCCCATCCCCTAACCGTCCACCATCTTTGATTTGTGAGGTCCATTAAAAATTCCATTGTTATAAAAACGCACACACGGTGCTCATATATAAATCCCTTTCTTTCTCTCGCTAAATTTTATCTATTCATCCGTGCAGATTGCTGCATTTTTTGAGAATAAAAAGTTTAAAACTCTTTAACTGAGTCGGATATTCTCAGCAAGCCCATAGTATTCCTGTAAATTTGTTATTGACTAATATATCAACGGGAATTTCCTCTTTCATTCATTACTGAGAACTCAGAGCGTGAAAGAAAGGGGGTAGGCCCAGGCAAAAGCCAGATGCGCAGTTAAGAGACCCCCCACCAACCCGCCTGACTCACCCATTAATGGCAGATGTCACGAGACCAGAAGTAAACATTGGAGTATGCGTGTGAGCTAAGGTTTGTTTTGATAATGGAGAATAACAATGCCTTTCCTTCCCCCAATACGAACTGCCCCATGCATGTTATAAGATTAAGAAGCAGTTTTGTCTTACCCTCGTGCACTGGAGATTTTAATATTCGATAGGATCTATGTACTGTTTTCGTTACGACACATTTAAAATTATTTGACAGTGCAAGGAAAACTTCTTTACACACCATAAGTGTATAAACCCATAAGCCTTTTTTTTTATTAGTTCTGCCACGTCTTTCCGCAAAATAGAATATACATAAGGCTTACGTTAGCTTGAGCTAGATTTTTTCGTTCATTAGAACCACTAAGTCTTTTCAGACACCCTGAAATTTGTCTTATTCAGATATATTAATTTTCGTTCATTCTGAACAACTGAGTCACTTTCAGACACCTGAAATTTGCCTCAGACATATTAATTTTCGTTCATTCTGATGGTTGAAATTTTTCCAGACACACAAATTTGTCTTATTCAGACATTAATTTTTAACCGAGTCTTTTTAGACACCAAATTTATACTTATTCAGACATATTAGTTTTTACTCATTCCTCAACAACTGAGTCTTTCTGGTGCTGAAATTTCGTTATTCAGACATGCTAATTTTCGTTCGTTCCGTCGTTGAGTCTTCCAGACACCACCAGATTTATTAAGTATCCAGACATATTGGTTTTTAGTTCATTCCGAACGACTGAGGTCTTTTCAGAAACCCTGAAATTTGAGAGTCTTTTTCAGACAACTGAGTCGATTCAGACACCTGAATCTGCCACATTTCAAACAACATTGGAGTACCGTCAGACATACTGAACCTCTGTTCATTCGAACAGTCCTGAGTCTTTTCAGACATATGGATTTTCTAATGGGTCACGCCCATATAAGCGTTATCTCAAGATGTCTGTGAAATCCAGAGCCAAGCAAAATGAGGACTTCAAGTTCTACATGTCTGCTGGAAAGGACATGGGACTGTCAGGACAAGCCCTGAGGGATTGGGTCAAAGAGAGAGTAGACGATGCCACAGCAGCAAGAGGCAGAAGGATAGGAGAAGGAGAAGAAAGGCAGGAGAAGGAGAAAGAAAGAATACCAGGAGAAGCTTGAGAAGAGGCAGAAGACAGGAGAAGGAGAAAGAAAGGCGATGAAGGAGAAGGAAGGAATAGCCCAGGAGAAACAGAAGAGAGGCAGGAGCAGGAGGAAGAAAGAAAGAGCTCATCAACTTACAATGGCAGCTCATGACAGGCGCAACACGCCAACACCCTCTCCTCAACCCTCAGCAGTGTAGGCACCTTCATGAAAATGGGACCAAAGCCAGAAGCCTGGAAGCCTGGCTCGACCATGTGAAAAGGTCCTGACGACTTACCAGCCCTCCACCGAAGTGTATGATCCTGGGACGGCACCTAGAAGGGGAAAGGTGCGGGTACGCAGTGCTCTCCCTCCTGAGGATCAAGGAAATCTTGCCCTTGTCTGCCAAGCCATTATAAAGGCTTTTGAAATAACTCCCAACCATTGGAGGAAAAGGTGGATAAATATGCCCAAGGAATCAGGCCAAACCTGGTCTGAGTGGATCTGCAAAAAGACCCAGGCCATAAAACGATGGCTAGAATCTCTGAAAGCCACTAGTGTGGAGGATGCCCTCGAACTCTTCCAGCTCAAGATTTTCTTATTTTATACTTACCAGCTCTAGTACTCATCTATGTGATAAAGGCGCCTAAGACTGATGGTTAGGAGTGCTGCTGTTGGGCTGACATGGGATAAGCATCATCCCCCATCTTAGTTCTCTGAACGAAAATTATATCCCTCCTTGCCTGCCTCAACCAACCAACAACCTCACAGAATGAGCTTCCCATAAGAAACCGTGTGTGGGTATTGTAAGAGACAGGGCACCCCACTGAACAATTGCCCTTGAAGCCTGAGAGTCAGCCAGAAGACCCCTCTACATCCTCAAACAGGACAACACCCCAACAGGCCACATACCTGGGTCGTGGATGAAGGAATAAGGGCCTGCTCCCTCCAATGGGACAGTGCCAAGTAAAGATTATAGTTGGATTTATTGCCCCACTTGCAAAGTCTATGGGCACTCTGCCCAATGGGCAAAATGCCTTAATAATAATAAATCAAGTACGCCCACCCTTGCCATGGCAGTCACCCACCCAACATCCTTAGGTCCTCAAGCCCAGGGTCCCATTTATGTGGCACTTCCCAAGGTAGGTGCTCCACCAGCCAGGTCAAGGCATTTGATGATTCTGGCACACAAATGTCCCTAATAAGGGAAGACAAAGTTCCCCGTGGAGCTACCATTAACAGATGTAAACTCGTCACGATTGAAGGTATCAATCACTTTAAGATGATACTTCCTACTGTCAAGTTGAGGATCACGAGACCTCATAGATCTGAAATCTGCGACCTCGCCGTTGCTAGATACATTCCTGGAGATTATGACATCCTCCTGGGGCAGGACTTCAGTCACTCAAAGTTACAACAATCCAGGTTCAATCCCCAAATCATTCATTAGGCACAAGTAAGCCTCAAAAACCTGCATTCGTTACACTGCCAGTACCACCTGAGTGCAATGTGTAGTGGCTCCTTCCATCAAGATCAATTCCCGATCCCATTCCGGTGCCTGGTCCTGCCCCAGTGCTGGTGCCAGGGCCCCAAATAGATCCCCCTCCAGGAGATCCCACTCTTGATTCACAATCTCTGCCAGTGTCACTTGAGCATACTGAGCAGTGCCAAGCTCCGTCCATCCCAAACAACAGGCAGAATTCCAAATCAAATATTAGAGCCTGACCCAACGCGCCCAGTGCCAGCACCAGAGCACCCCCGATCTCCATTCAGAGATCCCAGTCAGATCCCCTCTCTCTTCTCCTGTGACTCCACTACCCGGTGCTGATAAGAGAGACCAGATCCTTCTGACCACAGTGAGCTCACCCAAGGTGCTGACCTCGCAACCCGTGCCTAAGGCTGGTCACTCTTACCTCACGAGCTTCTCACTCCCCACAACCACTTCTTCTCTGTCTCAGTCCTCCACAGACAAAACAGTGAGTAAGGATTCTGCCATGTCTCAAATGGCCGATGAACTCAAGGAACTGCAACGGATCATGGTAGAGCTTGTAAACAGGGGCCCTGCGTCAGCCGTCAAAAAAGCCTACAGAGGTGGCACTCAAATACCCTCCTGGGTTCAGTTCCATCGATTCCCCGACCAAGACAAACCATCAAAGTGAGAGAGGTCCGTGGAGGAAATACCCTTATTCTTTTCCTTTAACATTTCCCTTCATTACTTTTGATTACTACTCCTGTTTATTTTATGCCTTACCAAGGCCCATTTTACTTTAACCCACCTTGCCAATGAGTGCCATTGACAGATATGCCAACTGTATAAGTCCTGTAGCTACCCGCTCATGCCTACGCATCATGAGGCATTTAAAATATGATATGCCATAGTCATTAGTTATTATATGAGTGCCAACGGCACAGTGCCATTATCATAGATGCTGGCAAATGATCTTGCTGGAGGAGTTGCATAAGCCTTTGTGGCCTTCTGTGCTAAGAATGCACCTAGCTGTTTTCCATAGGCTAAAGATGTAATTTTTGGCATATTTAATCATCATCTTTTTATTAACAATCATTGATTACTCTGAATCAAATACCTATTCTCTTTGTGAATCTGTAATAAATTTCGAGTCTTAGACTCATGACCTTATATTTATAGTGCCCGAATGGCGCTGAGCGTTGCTCAGAAATGTCGTGAAAACACCTAACCAAGCCCAAGTTTACCTTATTGTAATGCCTCTTCAGGCAAACTAATTTATTATTAATATGCAAATTCGTAATTGATTATCATTAGAGTGCATGAAGTATCTCTAAATTAAGCTAAGTATTAATTCATTGTTTTAACTATACCATTACATTGTGAAAAATATTCTGTTTAACGCTGCCTTAACATAAAAGGAATTTAATGATAAGAATATGTCATTTCTAGCAGCAAATATTTATTCTGCATTAACGTAAAAGTCAGTGTTGTTTTGCCCCTTGAAATTAACTGCTATGCAGAAGTTTAAGTTAAATTATAAGGCACCAAAGGGAAATGAGAGAGAAGTAAATAAAGTCTTTAAGTGAGTTTGCTTGCTGGTAATCATTCTGCTGATCTGAAGGTGTAGATATAACTTAGTTGGGGAGGGCGACAGATGGAACCTCTCCCAGGTCCCCTCACCATTTCATCTGTAACGTAACTAAGAAAGAAATAAAATTCATTTCAATTGTTTTAATTACTAGAACTGTGGGTTTCCACTTGCCCCTTCATAAACTCTCCTTCATTCCCCAAAATGGTTAAGCTAACCTTCTCTCTGTTCCTTATGACTGCCCCTGAGCCTTGTTTCCGAGTGACCATTGTACCTTCTTGGCATCAAGCAGCGGCAAGGAGGAGCCAAAAAGAGAGAGTTGGCACTGCCCGCCATGTTAATCCTCAACGAGGTTTACCTGATGCCATGTGGACTATATAGAAAATGTGACGAAGACTGACCTTTGCACCACCTAGCCAGACGCCACCGGGTAATCTCCGAGGTTAATTATAGACGATGAAATGGCAATCGAGAGAGAAGAGCGCAGAACGCCACTGAGGACAGATGTCCTTAACCTTGCCTGACCCTTGATTTTCCCACGTGTTCGACCCCGAGGTTTGAACCAGTATACTTTTCTAGTGATATTTAATTCCCTCCTCCATCGCCAGCGCCCTATTAGACAAGGACACTGTCATCTTGATGAAGGTACGGAATATGGTTTCTTAGTCAGCCGATACCTGGTGACTTCTCCCTCAGATTCTCATTTATTTTCCGTATCACGAACACCTTCAGTAATTTGTGTTGGAGCATTAACTGTTAACATAATTATGCATTTAGTGTTAGAAGTGAGTTATTTGTACCATCTGTACATTCCTTCGTTGCCCCAGGCATCTTATTATTCTTGCAAGTAACCGTCTTGCATATATTGCAGGTAGGCCTTGACTGTGGAATCACTCAGCTTATATATCCATGCATGATCCCCTTCATACCTGTGATGTTTCATGTTATGAAGACATCATTGGCGTAGAATATTT
The DNA here is from genome assembly GCF_040412425.1 of Macrobrachium rosenbergii. Lineage (NCBI taxonomy): Eukaryota > Metazoa > Arthropoda > Malacostraca > Decapoda > Palaemonidae > Macrobrachium > Macrobrachium rosenbergii. The sequence continues at coordinate 1,732,431 of NC_089743.1, forward strand.
ATTCTGTGTAGGATTCATTCTAGCAGGCCCTTATTGTACCTGCCCAGTAATTCGTCATTCTTCACAGTCTGTGTTTGTTATGTAAATATAATTAGTTAAGAGAACCCTTGAGTTTACGTAATTTTCCCTCACATGAAGAGGGCCCTAAGCCACAGATTTTACCTTGCCTTGTTTACAAAGTTGCCTTAATATTGAGTCAGATGTGTAATAAATATAGTAGATGTCTTGATAATGTGAAGAACTCCCTGTGTTCATCCGTTGTCGCCCAGAATCAAGTAAGTATCCTTTACACATTCATGAAATATATATATATATATATATATATATATATATATATATATATATATATATATATATATATATATATATATATATACATATAATTTTATACATCACCATGATTTAGATTGAACACTTGGCAGTACCCTCAACGACTTCAGTCGACGTTTCAAAGCTCACTGAGCCATCAAAGAGTGTATAAGTTACTGCCGAATGTTCCATGCTTATACCCATCAAGTGTGTGGATCTGTAGCAGCATCTGCATCCAAACTGCGCCCCCCCCCACCCTCATCACAGCTTATTGGTATGTGATGTAATAAAAGTCATAAAAGAGACCTGAGTGTTCCAAACGTAAAATGGGCTGTCTTAAGAGGTTGTTGATGCAGATGCAAGTACCGTCAAGCACTCGATGAATTAACAGTACAGAGAGGAATAATGGCATTAGCATACATCTTGATGACTCGATGGTTTTGAACGTCGACTGGAAAATCGTTGAAAGAAAATTCAAAGTCAATTAAGTACCAGTCCAAATTTTCACTTATAATTCCCCTTCGGTGATATTCCTGAAGTAACGCGAATTGTATATTAAACGACATTTGTAGCTTAATTTTTATGTATATATATATATATATATATATATCTATATATATAAATATATATATATATATATATAATATATATATATATATATATATATATATATATATATACATATATATATATATATACTCTACCTATGCACAAACACACACATATCTACAGTATATATATATATATGTATATATATATATATATATATATATATATATATATATATATATATATATATATATATATATATATATATATATATAAATGGATGTATGTACATATGTATGTATGTGTGTGTTCCACATACACTCTGAAATGCATCAAGCAATTTCAACCAAACTTGGTATACATATGACTTACCATCTGGAAAGAACACTGTGGGGTAAGACATCACTGGCACCTAAGGGTGGAGTTTGGGAGAGAAGGAGTGAAATGTAAAAATCACAGAAAACAGCAGATATTCTAGTGTATAATCCATAGTTTCCGAGGTTGCTGAGATGAACAGTGATGGCACTCCACAGTGCCTTTAAGTCCATGTTCAATGGGAGGGGAGTAGGGGGTGACATGTAAAAATAGCTAAAATGACAGATATTAGGGTCTAATCCATAGTTTTTGAGGTCACTGAGAAGAACAGTGACACTCCCGATGCCCTTTAAGTCCAAGTTCAGCCCTGATAGGAAAGGGGTGACGTGTAAAAATAACCGAAAATGACAGATATTAGTGTTTAAGCCATAGTTTTTGAGGTCGCTGATATTAATAGTGACACTCCTGATGCCCTTCAAGTCCAAGTTCAGCCCTGATAGGAAGCAGGGGGTGGGGTGAGAATGGGGTGGGAAGGTGGTGACATGTAAAAATAACCGAAACAACAGATATTAGTGTCTAATCCATAGTTTTCGAGGTCCTGAGAAGAACAGTGACACTCCTAACGCCCTTTAAGTCCAAGTTCAGCCCTGATAGGAATTGGGGTGAGAAGTGATGAAAGATAAAATGTCAAAAATGCTGGGCAATGTAACTGAAGGAACTATCTTAAAAGTAATGAGAATGAGAGAGAGAGTTTATTGTTTACATTATTCAGAGATTTCCCTGGGCAGCACTAGGTTGGTCAGCTCGTATATACAGTGTATGTATATATATGTATATATATATATATATATATATATATATATATATATATATATATATATATATATATATATATATAAATATATATATATATATATATATATATATATATATATATATATATATATATATATATAATATATATAATATATATACAGTATATATATATATATTAAACTTCTTTGATGCTGACTTTTTTAATATTTTATCACTTCTTCAAAATTCTGGATAAGGACACTCAGTTGGAGGGGTGTGGCTTCCGTTTATTCCACTTGTTATGGTCACTTTGGCCTATCTCCTGTCTCATTGCATTTATAACTCCAAGGTGATGGGGGAGGGGGCTGTTATTACTTTTATTTACGATGCTTAGTTACTTAGGGGGATGGTTGATTATTTTCATTATATTTACATTTTGTTATTCATACTTGTAGTGTAGCTACATTATTTCATAGGTTTTACAAACTATTTCTGGTTCTTATGTTACTAATAAAATTATTAATTTCTTCTGTGGTATTTTGGCAGGGCTTGTTTTGGCGATAACCTTGACTCTGATTCCTTTCCCTTGGGCAGTGGGTTTGTGTGTTGATATACACACAGCTTCTGTTGTTGTCAGGTCCCAATCTATGTTGCATTTGTATTTTATTCTGATATCGTCTGTCAGTTATTGTAACACTGGTTTCTGGTCATGTTTGTCTATGTAGCATTGGGAAATAGCTCCCATGTTTCTGTGTGCACCAGTAATCACTAAGTGTGGTCGATGTCCCACCAATGTAGCTTTCGCTGGAAGGTCTGCATTTCTTCTCAGGGCAAGTAAATTCATAAACCACATTGGTGTAGGATCAGAGGTGTTTTTCATTACAAGAGATGTCAGTAGGCTGCCCTAGGAGAGCTGTTAATCAGCTCAGTGGTCTGGTAAAACTAAGGTACACTTAACTTTGTGCTTACAATACACCCGTATGTTTATGTAGGTGTGTGGGCCTTAACTCCCTTGTTAATAATTTTCTTGATGTTGCTGTGGTTGTTATTGTATTCGTTGTTGAAACTGGTCTGGTAGTATATTATTAGTTGTCCTGTTTACTTGTTAGGTCATTCTGTTTCGTTGTTTTACTGGTAGAAAGTAAAAACTTTCATATTCCTGATTGTATAATTTTTTCTTAAAATCCCTTATTTGTTGGCACTTGTTGTACTCTGTCTAGCTCTGCATGTGTCGCTTTCCACTTGGTACAGTGGATGAAGGCACAATGCACATATCATCTGATTACTGATCATTTATGTGCCTTGGAGCACTCACCTCTCCCATTAGGGTAATGCCCAATGTTAATCAACTTTTGCATACCTCCTTGTCTTATTTTCTTGTCCTTGTGTTTACTAATACATCCAAGAATGGTAGTCTTTGGTCTATGCTATGTTATATAGTGAAATTCAGCACGGACTTTTCTGTAAAGTTGTCTTTCAGTTTCTGTGCATCTTGTTGTTTATTGTGATGAAAATGTCATCAATGTATCTTGCATAGATTTCAGGTTTTCCATGGATACTCAATACAGTATCCTCTAAATAGCCATTTATGTGTTAGCCTTAAAGATACCAAGAAAGGAACCCGTAGCTGCACTATCTACTTAGCAGAATAATTCAATCTTTGGGGAGTAAAATGGTGCTTCTTTCGTGCATGCTTCAAGCATGCTCCTTATGGTTTTTTCTTGGATAGGTCTGACTTGGGTAAATTTACAACCAACCCAGGTCTTTGCCAATAGACAGGACCCGGTCCCTGTGGCATTCTGCTTCGATTACTGAGGAGGCTAGGATCAGCCAGTCATCCAAGTATCTTCACCCACAGTGTGACTAGTTGGAACACTTAGGTGAAGGCTTGGGGTGCTGCCACTAGTCCAAAGGAAAGGGTCATGAACTGGCAGACTACTCCTCAGGAGATGAATCTCAGGAACGTTCTAAATGTCTCATGGATGGGGATGTGAAAGATAGTATCCTGCAGGTCAATGGATACTGTATAATTCATGTCCATGATGGGGGCCAGGATGTACTGTGTTGTCCCCCATAGAGAAGGATATCTGCTGGAGGTAGAGGTTCAGGATGGCCAGTCTGTGATCAGACACCGCCCCCCCCACGGTGGAGGCCAAGATCAACTGGAGAGTCCTTTTGGGTGGTTGTCTGGGTGGCCTCACTGGGGAGATCTCTAGTTGCATTTGGTGCTGCTCTGCCTCACAGCATGAGGATCAGGGAGATGGGGAGCAGACAGAGACAAGGGCCAGTTCTGGGATGTTTTGTGGCCCTGTTGTATCTGCTCCCTGAGTGGGATGTGGGCTGCTCACTAGCGGGGACTTTAGTAGTGCTGAAGGGCAGTCTGTACCCCTACCTCAGGGTAGACACTGTACCTTCCTCCACTCCATAAGAGATTAGGAGGGATAGGGGGTTGAGCCACACCCTCTCGCTGCTTAGTCTCTGCCCTTCAATTGGAGGTGTGGGAAGCAGAGTGGGACGAGTCTCTATACTTCCTGTCTCAGGATGCATTCTTTTCTCTGTCAAATCTGCTCTGAGATTGGGATTGGATGAGGTCTCCTGCTGCTGAGGCATCCAGTAGAGCTGCTGCTTAACGGCTAACGGTGGGGCGACAGGGCCTGATTGTTGGTTCTAGGTTCCCACTGCCTCCTCGAATCATGACAAAACTCTAGATGTCTGGTCTTGGAGAGGAGGAGGGCACATGATAAAAGGCATCTCAGTGTGTTGGGGTTGGGGGACTCTGCCCTGAGAATCATTGTGTGGCACCTCTCTCGAATCCTGCAACGGAGAGGATAGATAGTGGAACAACTTGATGTTCCATCAAGAAATGAAGGGGGCAATGGCCAACCTCTTGGACTCTGAAAACTTCTGACTCAGCTTCTAAGGCATCAGATGTTTCCCCCCCTCACGAGTCCTGAGTCGGAGAGGGGTGAGGCGAAACTTCTCGTCACCTGGTTCAAAACCAAGGAGTTGCTGGAGTTTCCCATTGTTCAGAACATCATTGTCTTTATACTCTGGCTGTGTACTTGTTGGTAGAAACAAGGTGGGTCAATGATGTGGATTTGCAAGTGATTAAACCTAGCAGACCCATTTATGTGACCTTGCAAATCAAGAGAAAACAAATAGTCGGCCCCACCCTGGGGAAACAGCATGTCTGCTGTTCCGTTCTTGGCAATGCCCTCCTCAAAAAATGAATACCTGTCTAGGAAAATTTCTGTCTAATTTCTTGTAAAGGTGTGACATTAACTGATGCGTTTGATTCAGCTAAACACATAAAACATATTTACATGTCTGAGAAAATTCTAGCAGGATTTCCTCAAGTATTCATTAACTGATGGAGGGGGGGGGGAGAATATCCATTACACAAAAGGATTCACACAGGGTTATTGAAAATTCTAGTTGAATTTCCTTAAAAATACTACTCCTTAAGCAATGGCTACACATTAACTGATGGTGCCTACCCAAAAGCATACTGTATATACATGTTAAGGAAAAGCCTGGTTAAATTTTCTTACAAGATAATCATTAACTGCTGGGTTTTGAACTCAAGAACCCAGAAAGAAAAAAACCCCAAAATTTTTAGTGCACAGACAAAGTAAATAAGAGAAAAGGTTATCCCTCCGAGTGCAGTTCCTATAGCCCTGGGGTCTCTTCTCCAGGAGGGTGGTCTCCAACTCCTGCAACTCCCCAACTCTGTTCTGATATATGCTTCTTCCTCGATGATTGGTTTTAATTCGCAGAGTGTCCCCCCTTCTCACTGGTCACGTCTAATTTCTTCCCCAGGAGGAGGGGGGAATCAGTCTATTGATGTTGCTCCTGTAAATTGTAACCTGCTATGGAGGAGCCACTCACCAAAGTAGAGAAGGGAAGGGGAGGAGTTAAAACTCTGGACAGTATCGAGAGAGCAAAACGTCTCACTCGGCTCTTCTTCTGCTAGTGAGGAAGCTGTCTCTCCTCTCCCTCTCTGACTCTCAGGTGTCAAAGAGACTCTTTCTCTCTCTCTCTCTCTCTCTCTCTCTCTCTCTCTCTCTCTCTCTCTCTCTCTCTCTCTCTCTCTCTCTCTCTACTCTGGGACTTGGCTGGTGGGGAGGGGGAGAGAGAGAGGGAGGGATGGGGATTGGCAAGGGGCCTTGACCACTTCATCGGCCTAGACTGCTCTAACTATCCCACCCTATATGTCAAAATCGGGAGAAGTTGGAGGGGGGAAGGATCGGCCAAGGGAAAACTAATGTGGGTTGCCCTATTGGATTCTCAAACCTTCCTGAAGGATGTCTAGCTCCCTTTATCATGCCACTGGAGGACATGGAGAAGGCCTAAGAGTCAATTCCCAATAGGGACTGCTTGTCTATAGCCTCTCTTCTCATAGAGAGACCATCCGGGGTGCGCCACATCACACATTCATCATATGTCCACTTTTGTCCCTAAGATGATAAAACATGCAGAATGCAGATCTACAGCAATAGGGGATAGGGGACAAACTTATGGTAGGGTCTTTCTCTGCCCGACCACCACCTAAAATCAGGTTTAAGGTTCTCTTCCATCACTGCCAAAACACGCACTAGAAAGGGAGAGGGGTGGGGGAAAGATACATACCCTTGAAAGAGAAAAAAGGGTACTTGACACAGTTCTTGAAACAAAACTCACTAGGAGGGCCTCAAAGAAATTATAAAACACTCTTCCTTCAGGCAGACACATTATCCCACACTCTAAAAATAAAAGAGAATTAACACTGATACATATACATGTGGACACCACACTACCACTCGCTACACACAACAGAACATGCTATGTGATTTGTGCTCCTCAAGCAAAAGGAGGGAGGGGCCAAAAGTGAATAAAAAAACAAAAAAGCACTGCACACTATATTGAAGGGCAAAACACTTGTGGGGCTGCAGCCTGACACTAAACACGTGAAGGGCATGCACACACTACAAACACAAAGACAAAGGACAGCAGAAACGGGAGACGATTCAGAGAACATGTGAAGGTGAATGCAGCTGCAAGCACAAAGGAAGAGTCAGAGCCGACCCAGGTCGCTGGTGAACATCAGCCTAAATGTTAGTATTTTGTTTTTTGAGATAATTCAGTGACAGCTGAAGTGCGATAAGCTTTAGTACTCCATATATGAAAGCGTAGGTTCATATTCATGTCAGACCACACACCGCCTGTGGACCTACATTGAAGGAGATTAATATCAGTTTATGAATTTATTTGTCCCAGGCCTTCCAGTGAAAGCTACATTGGCAGGACATCGACCACACTGGATGGTGATTAATGGTGCACAGAAAATTAGGAGCCATCTTCCAACACTACACAGACAAACATGACAAGAAACCAAAGTTGCAAGAACTGATAGACAACACCAGAATAAAATACAAATGCAATGCACATTGGGACCAGACAGAAGCTCTGTGTATAAATATGAAAAAGTTAGTGTTAAAGAGGTCAGTGCCACAAAGGTGATTGCCTACGACAAAAATTGTGAAAGAGAAAAACCTCTACCCAAAACACACACACACACACACACATATTTATATATTATTACGTGGGTTGGTTGGTTATTTACTTTAATAATTCATTAATTGGAGTTGTATTTACCATGTCCTACCTAAGACCCACGTAACTCTGCCAGTTAAGGCCAAATAAAGCTCTATAGGACAGATAGTGAAATAGATAAGGTTGCCAGCTGGAAACTAGGATTGCAAAATATAGGTTTATTATACAACCACGTGGATTAATTAAATAAACTTACTGAAAACTAGTTCCAACAAATGTAAAAATGAAAAGGTAATGGATTATTTACAGGAGCTAACAGCAGCTCAAAATATTAGAACTAATCAGGACAGATACCTCAGTGCTAAAAGAAATGATCACAACCGATTTAATAAGCTTCTTCAATTGCTTTTATATAGAAGCTGAATTCAGTGAATGTTGAACTGTGGCTTCTTGGCTCTGATGATGCAGGTTCTTCTCTGAGCAAGAGGGAATTTCAAGGCTCAAGGTCTGGAAATAAGCATCTAGATAACAATCTTGTACTAAAGAAGCTCTCACTAGTAATTAATTAATCACATGAGATGAATCTTATCTCAGGAATAGTACTTTTAACACCATGGAGGTTAAGTTATGTTATTTCACTAAACAACGATGGATGCACTTAATATGCGATCATAAAGGGAATATGCTTTACTAGGGGTTCTTAGTTAGGGACATTTTAAGAGATGAAAATTTGAACAAGAAAAGTGAGAGATTCAGTTGAAGAGAAAGAAAACTGGGAGTAATTGTCACAATCCAAATTACTGCTGGGTTAAATAATGCAGTGATCAGTTGCATTAAGCTTCCTTGGTCTGCTAAGAATAACAATCGTCCCATGTCATGGAGACAAAGGGGAATAAACAAAGAATGCTTGGAGACAGCACTGAACACCTCTGTTCGCTATCGTAGCTGAGCTGAGAGTCTTGCAATGTGGGGTCAACTTCGGTCGCTTTTCTTCAAGCTCCTCCCCCAGCCTACTTTGGGGCTTGGTCACGGGTCTCGTCTGGAAAAATGACAACGACTCACCAGTACATAGGTCAAAGAAAATTGGGTTTAAGAACAGTATATCTAAGGTCTGGCCTAGCAAAACCTGTCCTAGTTTATGACGCTTGTGAGTTAAAATTCCCACCCTTCGGTCGGTTGGCGGTCTTAGTTTGAAAACAGCTCCTGTTTCTTCCCGCTTTCCTCTTTCTCATGCAAGAAATCTGCATCGGCTTCCTAGCTTTAATAGAAAATTAATTCACTATTCTACTAAGAGGCAAGGAAGGGAGGTTAAACAGCAATATTTATAATATATATATATATATATATATATATATATATATATATATATATATATATATATATATATATATATATATATATATATATATATATATATATATATATATATATATATATATATGATTATGGTCACATTTGATACATTATTTTCATATATCAAACATCACTGTGAAAAATGAAAAACGGTCGTAAATCCTGACTGGTGTCGATTTTATTGCTAAGCCATTTTCAAAGAACTGATACAAAGTGGTGGAAATTAAACATACGAGTGAGTATATATGTTAGAAGGACAATACATGCAAATATACAGGCGGAGCCCCATCCTCAATGGTGCAGGTCAATTTTTTGCAAACCCGATTATCTGAAGGGAGCCCGAATCCCTTTTGCTCGTCTCTCAGTCTCAGCCCCCGTCCTTAAAATTCAAACTTCTTGCCTATTTCTTTTGAAATTAATGGATCAAGTTTATACATGCCTTCATTGATATTCATGTTCTTTGAGAAACTTTCTTTTACTAAACTAGACGATTCTTTCTTGTGCATTATGAAAATAAACTCATTTTTCCAGTGGTTTTCCAGTCTGACCAATATAAGAGTTACCTGGGATATCATATACACATCCTCTAGTACTGTCAGGCAAATTCTTTATAAGTACAGTTTTCATTGTTTTATTGTTTTTAAATGCTACATTAACTCCAAAATTCCTAAATAGATGGGGAATATCTTTGAAATCAATATTATATGGCAGTACAAGAAGGTTTTTTATGGTATAAGTTTCTTTTTTCTTATTATAAAATGTCTTTTTTGCCTCTTTCATTGTGTTGTCTAATACCCATCAATGTATTTAGGGTTATATATATAAGTTGCTCTTCAAAACATGGATGCGAAAACTGATTTCATAAGTTTATTGCTGTGGCCTGAATAAAAATGAAATTGGCAGAAATATTGATAGGTTTTCAGTACTCACTATAACCAAACACATGCTAGTTCTATGTATTAGGAAGTCCAAAAAGGGTAGGCAACCATCCCTCTCCATTTCCATTGAGAATTTCATTGACGGTACATATAAAACTAGTAATGGGTTTAAACCGTGTGTAGATACTGGTCACAGCAATGAAATTAGGAGATCAGTGTTCACTTCCATGTTTTTAAGAGCATTACATATATGTAGCCCTGAATACATTGATGAAGAAGTAAATATGATTAGGAATATAGGCAAGAAACTGAAATATCCTGACTATTACATAATGCATCAAAATGGCAAAAAAGACATTTTATGATAACAAAAAAGAACATTCTAACAAAAAAAAACATGCTACTACCATATAATAATAATTTCAAGGATATTCCCATCTACTTGGGAATTTTGGAGCTACTGTAGCATTTAAAGACAAAGAACAATGAAACATGTACTTATAAAGTACTCACTAAACAATACTAAAGGATGCGTTTACCGAATTCCAGGTAAGTCTTGGAAAAGAGAATAGAAGAGCATAAAAGTTGTTTAAGAAATGTATAAGTCAACGGTGGAATTTCCGTACACGTTAATGAAAATCAAATAATCAACTGAACAGGAGCAAAAAGGATAGTTTATTTTCCTAATGCACTGGAAATAACCATTATAGTTTTATGTAAGAAAGTTTAAATTTTAAGGAAGTCTCTGAGAAACTGAAAAAAGGGAAGCTGGCTCCTGTAAGTAATCGGATTTGTAAAAGGTTGACCTGTCACTAATTAGGTCGAACTTTGCCTACAAAACATTTGTCGGGTGCAAATACTTGGTTTCCAGTTGTCTGTATGTTTGTACGTACCGTCTCGCTAGCACATATATATGTGCTGAATTTCTACCATTTTGCATCAGTCCTCTGTAGATGGCTTAGTAATAAAACCAGCGCCGGTCAGGATTTACGACAGTTTTTCATTTCTTCCCAATGGTGTTTCATATATATATATATATATATATATATATATATATATATATATATATATATATATATATATATATATATATATATATATATATATATATTAAACTTCTGGGAATAACTTACACCCAAAGGAACTGTAACTGATAAGTCCCCGTCAGGATTCGAACTGATGCCTAACTTAGACCACTTGAATTCGAAAGGCATAAGCACAACAGAGTCGATATCAACTTATATCTCTCCTGTTAGCTGGGTAGTCTAAGTCATTGGTTCGAATCCTGCTGAGTATGAAGCACTTATTTGAATTCCCCTTGTGTGTAAGGTATTCCCCAGGTAAAATGAATTGGATATTAAATGATAACTGTGGAGTAATATTCGAGAACATAAAAAGTCAAACGTAACAAAAAATTCCTAATTAACCAAGGTTACGAGCTTACCAATGAGCCATCATGGTGGAGATGGGTTGATATCGATTCTAAATATGGAACCTGAATTCGACTGGCATATGTTCACCAGAGTTGATATCAACTTATATCTCTCTTTGTAGCTGCTGGTTTAAGTCATTGTCTATTGTTGTTTTCTAAACCAGGCGTTGGCTCGAATCCTATCAGGGCCAAAGTACTTATCAATTATAATTCCACTTGGGTGTAAGTCAACCCGTGGTATAATGAAGTGGATATTAATTTATGTTTGTGGCGTGATATCCGTGAATAAAAAAATTCCATGTGTATATATGACAAAAACACACACACACACACACACACACCCCATATACATACCCTCCCATTCCCCAGCTGTTGTCTGTTGCTGCTTCCACTGAAGGTCCTGTAGTTCTCCTGTTGTAAGCCCTTCTTTGTGCTTCTCCACTAACTCTTCCACATCATTATCAGTGACCTCCAAACCCTTGGAGTTCTTCATTGGAGGGTGGGTAAAGCTCTCGGCTAGCACGCTGTTGGCACAGCGTTCGACTCTCCAATTGGCTAATGAAGAATTAGAGGAATTTATTTCTGGTGATACAAATTCATTTCTCGTCATAATGTGGTTCAGATTCCACAGTAAGCTGTAGGTCCCGTTGCTAGGTAACCAGTTGGTTCTTAGCCACGTAAAATAAATCTAATCCTTCGGGCCAGCCCTAGGAGAGCTGTTAACCAGCTCAGTGGTTTGGTTAAACTAAGATATACTTAATTTTTTTCCAAACCCGTGGACTTGCCCAGAGACTCAATATCCTCCACAACTGGCTCAGCATTAAAGCCTTTAAATGCCTTTTCTGCTACAGCATCTGGCTACAATTAACTCTTTGCTTCTCTCATGGTCCTTTAAGAGACATCCCCTCAGGCTTTGCCTATAAGGCTTACACAATAGTAGAATTTGAAATGGTTCTTCCAGTATTCTCCTTAATTTAGCTCTGTATCAGAAGTCACTTCATAGCACCTCTGCAATAGTTAGGGTTGCCACCCGTTCTGTAAAAATACAGATTCGTTCTGTATTGGAGAGCGAGATGTTCATTCTTTCTATTGAACCAATACAGAACGCCATTTGTTCTGTATTTGGATGTCTGAATGTTATTATTTTAAAATTACATGAGCTTATTTTTCAGTCAATCTTCCCAGACTGCAAAATTATGTGTTTGTCGATGGTTGCCTTCGATACGTGTAAAATACGCGGCAAGATGGCACGCGGCATAATATGACTCATGAGCGAGTGAGCGACGAGAGGTCAGTCTCGCCACCCACTAACCCATTACCCTTAGCCCCCCACCCCCTTCCCCCGGCAGGGAATGACCGATATCCATAGCCTGTTTTCTGATTCACTGAAAATTTCTATGATGTTACTTTTCAATGGCTATTGTAGTTTAGCAGTGGAAATAAATCCTGCATTTTTATGGTTCTGAAGGAATAAAGTTAAGTATGCCTTAGTTTAACCAGACCACTGAGCTGATTAACAGCTCTCCTAGGGCTGGCCCGAAGGATTAGACTTATTTTGCGTGGCTAAGAACCAGTTGGTTACCTAACAACGGGACCTACAGGTTATTGTGGAAACCGAACCACATTATAGCGGGAAATGAATTTCTATCACCAGAAATAAATTCCTCTAATTCTTCATTGGCCGGTCGGAGAATCGAACGCAGGCCCAGCAAAGTGCTACCGAGAACGATATCGACCCGCCCAACGAGGAACTGTATAAAATAAACTTGATGGTATACATATATATATTATTTCATTGTCTGTGTCACAGCATGTCATTTAGTTTTGAAATAGAATTGTCACTTCACTGATAACTGACAACTTGAGAAGTGATCTTCCATTCCTCATCACATATGAAACATGTCTTCATGTTAGTTGCACAAGCTGCACACAGAATCAGAATGCCCCAGCTGAAAGGGGCTCAGCTCGCCCGCCATAACTTTTCCTCGTTATGCAATTACTGTATGTTCTGTATTTTTCTGAGCTCGAGGTGGCAACCCTAGCAATAGTGCTTTGGTGACTTTATTGAAATTAGAGATGACCTGCTGGTCCATGGGCTTGATGAAACAAGTCGTGTTGTGGGAAAAGAGCCTGACCCTTGTGACGTTAAACTCCCACAGCAACTCGGCCTCCAAGGCTGGAGGATGAGGGGAACACAGACCAGCACAAGAATGGCCCTCTTGTTTCTTCTCAAGGTATTTCTTAATGGTAAGGCCAGTCACTCCATTCACAAACAATGAAAAACTACCTTACCTAGTTACCCAAGCCTCATAGTTAGCCCTCCACTTCACATTTATTTTTTAAAAATGATTTTTCTTGAAAATCCTCGGGTTTCTTAGTAGTCTACAAGCAAAGGCTTCAGTTTTAGGTCCCCACTTGCATTCCCGTCCCCACTTGCATTCCCTCAAAGCAAAAAAGTTAGCCTGTCCTTCATTGGCTTGTCCCTGGCAGTGACTTCTTTTCTTCTTCCTGTATAGCATTTTATTTCAAATAGGCCTGTCATATCGCAGCTGTTAGGAAACAAGTGATTGAGCTCCTTAACATACTTCTTGGCAGCATCTTTGCCACAACTGGCAGCCTTATCATGAGTGTTCCAGAGGTGGTTTTCAAGAGAACAGCATATAACTGTCTTGCCTTTTCGCATGAGATTGCCTCAGAAACATTTCATTTCTCCACGTTAACAACAATTTCTCAACCTCTCCAATGGTCTGAGACCTATGTTTCATCACAGAGTTCATTCCCTTGGCAACATCAGCCCCTTTGCTGGCCTCCGTACATTCTGTCACAGTAGAATTGTGTTTGGCCACCTCACACTCCTTCTCTTGATCAACCACTCAGACACCATTGTCATGTTTTTCTATTATTTATTTTTTAATCTCTATAGATTTCTCTTCCTCTTTACCTTGCTGGTATCTCTAGCCTCCTTAGGGGCCATGATGACTTGCATACTGTAAAATTTCTCTGCACTAAAATAAAAAAAAAACCACACACACACAAGGACACTGACGCACTTTACCAGAGATGTCCACTAAATGATACTTACTCGTATACTAAACCCTTCTCTCTCTTTCACGAACATGCATGACACAATCCCACACTTATTTATCTGTAAGCCGAGCAAAAGACCACTAATGGAGCAGATTTTTCCTCAGACAAAATGTCCTTGAATCATATTTTCCATTAACTGAGACATCTGACGCCAAGGTGTGAGAGGTATGTGTATATATATATATATATATATATATATATATATATATATATATATATATATATATATATATATATATATATATATATATATACACTAGCTGATCAACCCAGTGCCGCCTGGAAAAACTCTGAATGACAACCGATAAACTCTCTCTCTCTCTCTCTCTCTCTCTCTCTCACTTCCTCCCCCTCTCACTCTCTCTTTTTCATGTAAAGATAGTTGCCTTCAATCACATTGCCCAAAATTTTTGACATTTTATATTTCACCCCTTCTCACCGCCCCCCCATTCTAATTGGGGCTGAACTTGGACTTAAAAGGCATTAGTAGTGTCACTATGTAACTCAGCGACGTCGAAAACTAAGGATTAGACACTATCTGTCATTTCTGACATTTTATTTTTCACCCCTTCTCACACCCCTTCCTATCTGGGCTACACTTGGACTTAAAGGGCATTGGGAGTGTCACTATTCATCTCAGAGACCTTGAGAACTATGGATTAGACACTAATATCTGTTGTTTTCAGTTATTTTTACATGTCACCCCCTTCCCACTCCCACCCCCCTTGGCATCAGTGATGTCTTACCCCCACAGTATTCTTTCCGAGATAGTAAGTCATATGTATACCAAGTCTGGTTGAAATTGATCAATGCATTTCACAGTTATGCTGGAACATACACATACATCCATTTATATATATATATATATATATATATATATATATATATATATATATATATATATATATATATATATATATATATATATATATATATATATATATATATATATATATAAATTCCCTTTGGCTGCCTTTGTGAGTGTCCCTTCCCTTCTCTCCCCTTCCCATCCCCTTCTTCTCCCTTCCATTCCCCTCCCTCCCCTTCCCCTCCCTCTCCCCTTCCCCCTCCCTCCTCAGTCCCCTCAATGTTTACTTCCCTTTCCCTCCCCTCTCCTTCCACGTCCCCTTCCTCTCCCCTCCCCTTTGCCCCTCCCCCGTGTGTGTGTCCCTCCCCTCTCCTTCCCTCCCCAGTCCCCTCCCACTCCCAATATCTTCCCTCACCCCACCCTTTTCCTCCCCATCCCCTCTCCTTCCATCCCTTTCCTCCTTCCCTTCTTCCTCGCCCTTCCCCTCCTCTCCTTCTTCCTCCTCCCCTTCTTCCTCGCCCCCTTCTTCCTCACCCTTCCCTTTCCCCTCCCCTCCTCCCTCCCCTCCCCTCCCCTCCCCTTCCCTTCCCTTCCTCCTTTCCCATCACTCTTCCCTCCCCTCCCCTTCCTTCTTCCCTTTTCCATGTTTTATGGTGACACAAATGTGTTGAGACTGAGTAGTATTAACAAAATTTTACAAATTTGTAATGTTAAGGACTCGGTAGTAAGAAGTTTCGACGATGACACAAGAATAAGTATAGGAATTACTTGTGATGAAGATAGGAACTCGCTACAAAGACCTAAACAAAATATATGAACGGGCAGAGGTAAATAGGATAAATTTGAATCAATAAATTATGGTGATAAAGAAGGAATGCTATATGCATATAGGGGACCTAATAACGAGACAATCACAAATAAGGAAGCAGTTAAAAACCTTGGTGTGATGCTGAATTGGAATATGCTATGCAATTGGTCAAATAGCAATACTATTGGCAAAATGCAAAGCAAAGATGGGAATGTTGTTCCGGCATTTCAAAATAAGGAAAGCCGAACACATAATTATGCTTTATAAAACGTATGTGCATAGTCCACTTGAATATTGCAATATGATATGGTACCCACACTACCAAAAGGATATTGCACAAATAGAGAGTGTACAAAGGTCCTTTACAGCTAGAATAGAAGAAGTTAAGGACCTTGACTACTGGGAAAGACTACAATTCTTAAAATTATATAGTCTCGAAAGGAGAAGAGAATGCTACATGATAATACAGGCACTGAAACAGATAGAAGGAATTACCGAAAACACCATGGAGCTAAAAATATCAGAAAGAGCAAGCAGAGGTAGATTAATAGTGCCCAAAACTATACCAGGAAAACTAAGGAAAGCCCACAGGACATTAATCCACTATGCACCAGCATCGATAATGCAGCGTCTATTCAATGCGTTACCAGCTCATCTGAGGAACATATCAGGAGTGAGCGTAGATGTGTTTAAGAATAATCTCGACAAATATCTAAGCAGCATCCAAAATTGGAAGATGCAAAATATAACGGAAGATGCATTAGGAATTCTCTGGTAGACATCAGAGGTGCCTCACACTGAGGGACCTGGGCCAACCCGCAAAATTTGAACAACATTTCATTCAGTTGAAATATTAATAAATAACATCTTTAATGTGATTTCCACCATTTGTGATGCAAAGATTCACTTGAACCTAGTGCATTAACTCCACATTTCTGCTAACTGAAGAACATTTAAATATGATGCGTACCCCCAGGCGTCTTGTATCTTCAGTTTTCATTGAGTACACCTTCTCCTTTAGCATACCCCAGAAAAAGAAGTCAAAGGGGCTAAGGTCTGGTGAATGAGGAGACCATTACACATGAACACATCTTCCAATCCAGGTAGAGATTTAGTCATTCAGCCAGTCCCTTCCCACTGTGGCCAAATATGCAGGGGTGCCACCCGTTGAAACCACTCAAAGAGTCCTTCATCTAGCCTTTCAAGTTGGTGCATTAACTGGTCTCTCAACATGGTGAGGTAAGTCTAACAGTTACATGATTTTCAAAGAAAAATGGCCATGACACATGACCTTACCACAAACCACGCCACACAATAATCTTTTGCACTCCTCACTGTTTGGAATGGTCCGTCCACCAATGCAGATTGTTTTGCAACCAGTACTGAACATTCTGTTGGTTAACCTCACCATTCACATAAAACAAAGCTTCTTCACTGAACAACACAGATTTCGGTGAAACGCTTGTTCTCATCCAGTTTCAAAAAGTGATATTTCCTATACACCCAGACTTTAGAGACACCCTTGTACACCAATACTGATTGCTATACGACAATACTGACATGCGTTAAAGTTTTATATGGCAGCATACTTGAGGCAAAGACACCTGGTAAGCACATAACTGGCACTAACGTTTTAATGGAAGAAAAAGCTTACTTCAATAGCGGGATCAGTAAGCCTGAGTGTGTGCAATACACATATGTACACACACACACACACACACACACACACATATATATATATATATATATATATATATATATATATATATATATATATATATATATATATATATATATATGACTATTTAAATGGTACAAAAAGTTTTCTCTCAAATAATATATTTTCTGTTACCGGGAATTTTTTGATAAAAGTCCACCTGTTCAGCGTCAAATTCCTCGAAGCATGATAGCTGAAGTTCAATATGAAAAATATATTATTTTAAATAAAGGACGTTTGTAGCTTTGATTCAGTTACAATATATATATATATATATATATATATATATATATATATATATATATGTAAATGGTACAAAAATCTCACTGTGGGGCTTCTAAATCTGTTCAGGAAATTCAGAAGACATGACTTTAAATCATGATGAAGTTCAATATTTAAATGTAGTTACAACATTATATATATATATATATATATATATATATATATATATATATATATATATATAACAAGAAAAAGTAGCTATATTGTCATCGGTACTGGTGTCTGAGAGAGCTTACTATGGAGTGTAGGCTACTCGTAACAAACAACTGCAGAAGGTACATAGATGGCACTGATTTCCAAATGGGTGAAAAAGTTTACCTCTAAAGTGGGGTCGGTATCACTGTGTGCTTGCAACTCGTGAGACAAAAATTCTATTCATACTGGAGAACTGAAGATTAAGTCTCTCATTTAATTGTCAGTTACAGTCATCGTGGCTCTGGTGGCACTAACTTTTGAACAGAAAAAATAGTTTTCTCTTGTAATGGGGTTAGTAAAGCTGTGTGCTTGTAACTCATAAACTACAATTTCAAATCTTGCTTGAGAACTAAAGTTTATTTCTTCCTGTTAATTGTCAGCTACACTTTTCATATGCAGCATGTGACAGTCATTATGTCACCAGTACTGAAGGGTGAGAGAGTTTACTAAGGAAGTATACTTATGGCTAAAACATGAGCTAGGCACATAAGTGGCACCAACTTCCAAATGGAATACAAATGTTTTTTCCTGTAGTGGGATTGGTAAAACTGAGAGCTTCCAACTCAGAAGGCATTTGATCAAATCTTGCTTGAGAGCTGAAGTGCAATTCTTAATGTTAATTGTCAGTTACTGCATTCATTTATGCCACAGGCAAAAGTGACTCCAATGTCATTGATACTGATGTATGGGAGAGAGTTTACTACAGAAGTATACCTGTGGCTCAAACAGGAGGCAGGCACATATGTGGCATTAGCTTCCAAACTTGGCAAGAAAGTTGATTTCTGTTGTGAGGTTGGTAAAACTGTGTTTCCAGCGTGTATTACAAGAGTTCAAATCCTGCTTAAGAACTGAAGTTGAATTCCCACTTGTAATTGTTAGTTAAGCATTCATGTAGATGACATGAAAAAGTGCTTATAATGTTATCAACACTAGTGAGAAGAGCTTTCTAAAGTTGACTTGAGCCACTACAGCACTAAGTATGCACATACAGCAAGTGCCTCTAAATTCTCAAAGGATGAAAAAAGTTTATTCCCGTAGCAGGGTTGGCAGCGATATGAATTCAAATCTGCTTGAGAGCTGAAATCCAATTATATCATTTAATTGCCAGCTCCAGCATTCATATGTATCACATGAAAAAGTGATTATAATATCATCAGTTATCAGGAGTGATTTCAAGAGAGCTTATATAGAGGGCAAAACAACAGGTAGCCTCCTCCCTCTTTTTTCCCACTTGTTAGGCATATACTTAATTGTACTGTCTCTCCAGCATATATATTTAAATTTCTACCACTATGTAGGTGTCTTAGATATAGAGCTGAAACCGGTCAGGACTTACACTCAGTGTTTCATTTTTCCTGTGATACAATGCCTACATACATCACATGTCATTGTGATTTTAAGCATGATAATTTTTTCCACCACGTACCTTTTCCCCTCCAGATGAAATGGTGCCAAAAGGATAAAGTCTAGGTCCAAATTTCAAAAAGGGCTCCTTTTTAATGGAGGGCTCGGCATTTCTTGGTAGAATTTATTATTTAGCTGGTTTTACATAATTTGAGGGTGCTGAATCCAAATCTGGTGGATAACATTCTCAATTTTTGTTTTTGTGACCCGTGAGGAGAGCCAAAACAAAATGGCGGCTGATTAAGGGATAGAACTTTCATTCCAACTGGCACTGGAAGAATATTGTCGAAACTAAATGTCGTGTCTATATATCTATACATAGTGAACACTCATTTTAGCATTTTTTTCAGTACTTCCACTGCATTCGAATGATTTTACTGATTTTTTGTAGTGCATAATAACAGTTCAAGCAATGTGGGAAATTCTGATGCCATAACTCCTCAAGTTCCTTGAGAAGCATAACAACGAGTTAAAGGAGTAAACTGAAAGTGCAAACAATGAAGAGTCAGATGAAAGTCTGATATCACTCTTAACAACTGAATCATTCCAAGATGATACAAAGGCTTTTGAGCAATTCAAGAGTCAGAATCCTAATCATGCTTTGTGGTTTACCTATTTACACACGATCAGTATTCTTTTGCATTTTATCAGGGCAGATAGAGATGGTATCTGGGATCTACATCTGAGTTCCTTCAAGATGATGCTACCACATTTTCATCTCTTTGGTCACATCAGTTATGCAAAATATGGAACTATTTACTTTACTCAAATGCATATGCTTCCTCCAGAGGTAGAAAAAGAGTTTAAGAATGGGCATTTTGTAGTAAAAATAGGGAAAAGCAAAATCAACCCGGTGTCTCCTGATCAGAGTCTTCAGTGGTTGAACGCGATGGGGAAAAAAAGGTGGAGGGATACTTGGAATTACCAAAAACCTGACAGGATTTTCAAGGTGGGCTCTCTCCTTAAATCACAGGTCAGAGATTGCAAAAGACACCAAAGAAATGTATGGAACTGACCTTAGTCAAAGCGTAGCTCATAAAGAATCAGGTATTGCGAGGCGCCAGCAGGACACGGAGGCTGAGTTCAAAGTTGTTCAGAAATTGCAAGCTTTTGGTGTGTTCGCTGGGAGTGCAACAGATAAACTGGTCAACATAGCAACCAAAGACCAAGCAACTGAAGAGATAGAGGAATCACTAGTGAATGTACAGATTCTTGGACAGGAACAGCTTCAGTCTTTTATCAAAGAGAGATTACTTGTAACTGAGGACATTTCTTAACACAAAAATTTTCATAATCCAACGAAAAGGAACATTCCAGCAAGCTCTATGAAGTGAAAAAATCAGATTGTCAGAAAAAAAAACCTTAAAAGTGGATAGATTTGTTCTACAAAGGCTGGTTATCTGTTGTGCTGCTGAAAGAGATGTGGACCTAGATGAACTCTTGAAGCAGGAGTTGTTACCAGTGCCTTTGTCCCTAGCAGAAACAAGTGGAGATTTGAGAAGTGGTCAGAAGTATTTGTTAATGGATGCACTGTTGCAGGGCATACCCTGCTCTGACTCATTTGATGTAACTAATGATTCTACCTTGGTCACTGATGGCCAGGCACTAGTTAGAACCCTCAATAAGCCACACAAACTTATGGCTGGTACCTTTGGTGATTTCTCCAAACTGTTCAGTGCTAGAATTTTTCAGTATGGTCACCATTTTTCCGATATTGATGTGGTGTTTGATAGATATAACCAGGAATCTATAAAGCAAGGCACACGCTCCATAAGAAAAAAGCAAACCAGTCCGACAACTATTAGAACATGCTAATGTTCCACTTCCGCATAAGTGGAATAATTTTCTCTGCAACCCTAAGAATAAAGCTGATCTTGCTGCTCATTTTCTTTCTCGGGAACTGATTAAATATGCTCCAGAAAACAAATGTGTGGTTACTGCTGGTGGTCTTCTGAAGGTGATGATGTTCTCTGCAATCATGCTGAATTAGATCTCAGATATCTTAAAAGTAATCAAGAAGGTGACACCAGAATGATCTTGCATTGTGTCCACATAAAGTCACCTACAGTTGTTGTATGGCCTCGAGATACTGATGTCATGTTACTCCTTATAGCACTCAGTGGTACAATAAAAGAAGAAGTAATAATGAAAGCTGGAACAAGCAATGCACCCAAGTACAGTATATCCCATATCAAAGGAATCTTTGGCCGAGGTGGAGAGATTTTTGTTTGCTGTACAGGGTTGCTGAAGCTATGACAGCAGATAAAGCAAGAGCTATTTTGTTCTCTGAAGGAGTCACTGAAGAACGTCTTCCACCAACCAGTGATGCTTTACGGCTTCACATCATGCGAACGCATCTTCAGGCTTCAATTCCAAAACTCAAGGAAAGTGGGTGGAAGCTAGTAAATGGTCAAATGAAGCCAGTTTTATTAACTCTTGAGTCAGTGACAAAGTCGTGTATGAATCTAACTGGATGCAGTTGTACTGAAATGTGTGTAACACGCAGATGTGGTCGTCGATGAGTAGAAATGTCTTGTACTGGCTTGTGTAAATGCTTTGGACAGTGCTTCAGTACTAGTGATAATAGCCGAAGGGAAAATATGGCAGGCATATTTAACAGGCCTGAATACTTTTCCAGGTTAATAGTGTATATACTTTACTATCACACTGCAATGGAATATTATTATCTTAATTCTTTTTTTTTTCCGGTGATTTTTTACACGGGTTTTCCGTTGTACTTCATAAGATTTTCGATACAGTACCTTGCACTTGCTTCTGTAAATTCTCTAGAACGTGTTTAGATGCTAATTATAATAGCTGAAGGCAAACATAATAGCAGGCGACAATACATGATACTTAAGCCAAGTTAATAGTTTATAAGATTGGCTAACACCTTACATATCAGTATATATTATATTATAAAGATTTTCATTTACGGTAGCTAATGGTTTTGTGCATGTTTTCATCCCCATTGTATTTCATGAAAAATATTCTTTAATATCCTGACCAAGGGATAGGAAAAGTTTAAGATTTTGATTTATCCGTAAGAGGTTCATAAAAATAGATTTTAAATCTTGTTTAACAATCCATATGCATGGTTCATTGTCAAATTCTTCACTTTAATCATCATACAGAATTTTTGTGCTTGTTTTATTGGTTTTGTGCTCTGTTTCCCCATTATATTTTATTAAAATGTTCATTAATAATTTGGGCATAGGGTACGTGTGAAGTTGAAAATTTTGATTTAGCTACAACAGGCTACAGTACTAACAAAAATAGATTCTTAATTAAGCCAGTTTACTAGTCCATATGCTTTGCTATCAAATTGCACTTTAATATAATTTTCATAAAGGATATTTAGCTCTGTTTTAATGGCCTTGTACACTGTTTCCCCATTTTATTCCATTAAAATGTACATTAGTAGAATGGGCACAGGATGCCAAATGTCTAAAATTTTGGTTTAGCTACAGCAGACTACTAACAAAAACAGACTCTTTAGCCAGTATACTTGTCCATATGTTTTGATATCAAATTGAACTTGAATATAATTATCATAATGGATAATTAGCTTTGTTTTATTGGCCTTGTGCACTGTTTTCCCATTATATTCCAGTAAAATGTTCATTGATAGACTGGGCGCAGGATGCAAAATGTTGAATCTTTGGATTTAGCTGTAATTTGTTAATAACAAAAAATAGAAAATGTTATCCACCGGGTTTGGATTCAGCAGCACCCTCAAATTAGGTAGCATCAGTTGGATAAAAAATTCTACTGCAAAATGCCGACCCCAATCAACTTTTTCTCATATCGGCCCCAGACTAATATAGCCTTCCAGTTTCCCAGCAAGTCTTTAATGATAAGGTCTCTGGCCCCACCCTTTTTCGGGATTCTGGCAGACAGACTCTGGCACTCCTTTACAGTTGAGTAGACAGGTGGGTGATAGGAGCAAATCACGAACCTAGGAGAACCTGAGCCGAATGCTGCACTATTATGTCTTGGTGCGCTCTCTGGTTGATTGCACTTTCCAAAGGTTGGCATATATACAGAGTATACAGGTATATATGTATATATATGTATGTATATATATATATATATATATATATATATATATATATATATATATATATATATATATATATATATATATATATACTGGATATATATGAGACATGTTATGGGCGCAGAACTTGATGAAGATGAATGTATGACAGCTACCACCAAATAATACATATGAAGAGAGAGAGAGAGAGAGAGAGAGAGAGAGAGAACATCTATCAAAACGCTGCTGTCATGGAGTAAAAAAGGACTTTCTGTGAATTGCTCGATACAGACCGGACTTTTGTAAGATTTAAGCGCTGGTAAGTTTGTAAGAATTTGATTTGCAAAATAGTCAAATGTCACAGGTGAAAAACCTCGGCAGGTAAAATGATATAATATTCAATAATTCACGACTTATTGAAATCTAAAAGCATTTTCAAAATTCATCTTGTAAAATATGGCAATGGACGTAATGAATGGCTGAGGCTCCATGTAGCCTACTGCCGGGAAAATATCTCAGAGAAATAATAAACGTTATTTAAGTTGTTAAATAGCCTAACCCAGTCCTTATTTATATCTAGGTCTAGGCATTAGATATCCTCATCTCTGGCAGTGGGTAGGCCTAACCCTGTTTTTCTTTTGATATACTGTAGGTGGTACATAATGCCATCTTTGTTTATCTCTTTACTTGTTCAGGAATAATGCCATAGTACTCTTGCTTTTTTTCACCATAAAGTAGTAAAATCAGAACTGATATAAAAAGAATTCTTTGCCAGTGTGGAAGTGAGATTTTTTTAGTAAAGTTGTTTTATTGACGCTAGTTATAAAGTGTATTGCTGATAAAGACAGAACTATTTTGTATGCTTTAAATTGGGATTTGGCAATTATTTAAATACTGTACCTGGAGAAGTTGGTATAGAGCTGCGAGTGGGACTTGTCCATTGTGATGTGGCGCAGACACTACGCTCTGGAGGTCATCGCAGAGGGCGTCTCGCCGACTTGAACTGAATTCTTCTGCTCGTACTCCTTTCCAGCCAACTTTGACCGACCAGACAGCTAGTATGAACTCAAGAATGAAGCCCACTAGTTGATTTGCACTCACGCTCAACGTTAATTGTTGTTCTTGATTCTGATTGTAAGGCCTAAACCTATATAAAGACGTGAGTAATTAACATGAGTAATGTTAGGACAATTTTATTTGTCTACTTCATATAAAAAATGTACCTCAGTGAGTTCATATGAAAAGTCGTTTTACTGAGATGCATGAGTTGCATTAATGAAATAATTTAATTCATTTCAGCAGAGTATGAAAAATCTTAATGAATACTTACCAAGGATACTTTTCTGCTCTCTCTATGAGATAATAGTAGTGCTCATAGCGGTTTACAAGGCCGTAGATGGTGAGGATGATGGATAAAATACTTACAACAACACAAACAACGGAAGTGACCAAGAAGGCCTTGATTGTGTAATTTTTATACCAAAGATAATAAGCTAGGAGACCACAGATGCCACAAGCAAGGGTGGCTATACCACCCCATATTCCTGCTCCAGCCCAACATGTTTCTGGTTCTACCCAGGAACCTGAAAGCAGCATAATTATTAGTGTACTTGAAAAAGGGAGATTTCATTTTAAATACTAATCTAAACAGAGATTATTCATCTTAAAGATGTAAATACGTTTACATCTAACAATAAGAAATTTTTGCCATAAAAAGTTTTCAAAAGAAAATTTGATTCTTTTAAAATTATGAAAACAAAACTTTAAATGAAAGTACTTGAAAAAGTAAGTAGAGCATGAAATAAACAAATGCTTGGTAAATGGCTACTCCTTTTTAGTTGTAGGTGCATTTTTAGATGTAATTTTGCTTGTGACTGATCCATTTTTTTACACACCTAGTTCTTAAAAAATAATGAGTCCCCAGTGATGCCTGCGTCTTAGTGATAAGTATGTGTGTGTGTGTGTGTTGCTTTTCCAGACAGTATAGTGTGTATTTCAATGTTAGGAATAATTCTACATGATTTTATGTAGCATTCTACATACTGCCAAAAATGACTGCAATATAAACAGCGTCGAGAAGACAAGTACCGACCATTGGGACGTTACATTAGTGCCGTCCGAAAGCCCAGACCAAGGTTACTTCAAGTGGTGAGAGAGGCTAACCTCAGGCTGTACAACATTGAAATGTGCAATTTATTAAACAAATATCACCTTAACTCACAGAAAATATGTATAGATATAAGCTGGGCTTTATAATTATTATCATAAGTGTGCCCCTACCATAAAAGATAATGGTACTTAAGAGAGAGATTCAGGATAGTAAGGCCTAACCACAGAGACGTTTTGTACCCTCCTGATACTCAGGCCAATGTATCGGTAAGTCAAACAGAAGTAAACAAATATGTGGGTGTTCTGTTTTATGCTATATATATGTACATGACCATGAAGTGTGTAAACAAGTTTAGCCTCACACACAGTTGTTTTTGAGAATTTCTGGAATTTTTGTGAGTGCTCATTTTAAAGTAGCTTTATCACATATACCTTGGATCAAAAATAAATTTAGCAGCAGTCGTACCCAGAGAGCGGCTTCTGGCAGTGCCCCATGCCAAGAAACTTGGTGTTGTCCTATTTCATAGGAATAATCACTTCATCTTGGTCACTCATATTCTATGCCAGGGATCAGAAATTGTCTTAATTCTTCTTGGAATCTGGATGAATGGTCCAATCCTTGTTGCAGAAAAACTTTGATTAAAATATTTGTTTACTTTGTTTGAAAATACAGTCCCATAGTTCACCTATTCCATGAAGTTTTAAGGCTCATTGTTACTCGGAGCAATGCCATCCATCTATAGGACTTCACTTGCATATTGTAATGATTAAGGTGTCTGTATTCAGTCATGGAATACTACATTTATAAAATGTAGTATTCATTAAAAAATCCATAGCAGCTGCCTTCCGTGGTTGAACAGGTTTAATTTTACATGATTAAAGCTATGTTTACACAGGGATAGTTTACTGGTGGTAAATACTAACTGCAAGTTGATCCGGGAAAGCGCGTGTTTACATCTGGTTAGTAAATCAGGCAATTCGTTGTTGGAACTTATCTCAAGCAGACGTAGTGGTCAGTCCTGGTGTGTTGTTTCGTCTCTAGATTATTAGAAAGAATGAAAAAAAGTAAGAAAATATGGGCTAGGAGGTTGGTTTATTAGAGGAAAAGATTAGGAGACTCTAGTGCATTACTTGATGAATTAGCAGATGGAGATCCACTAGATTATGAGGATGCAGACCGAGAAATTTTGGGACAGCTTTGTAGAGCCTGTCACTTCTAAAACAGATATACTGTTGAGAAATGGGCATTTTTTGTTCCAATCCATAAAGTGATTTGAATAGCGCTTTAATAAGAGAGAGAGAGAAAGAGAAACACTGCAAAAATCATTCTGCAAAGCATAGCTCAGTCTTCTAAAAGTTTTCCTGAATTCCATACAATTCAACCTACAGTCCCATACTTTTCAAGATAAGCCGCAAAATAACAAAGTCTAGCAGACATTTCAAGATTTTGGGAAAGACTGAGGGCGCTGTTTGAGAATATTTCTGCCTGACAACTAATACTTACCAAATTTGAGGATAGCGCACGATTAGCTTACTATTACATTTCATAAGAAAGGAATCAGTCCTGTTAAACCTAGAGGATGGTGCATTTGATCAAAACCTATTGCAATTTTCTTTGATTTTTCAGTTTTTGCAGACTCTTTGTCTATAACCATTCTTTATAATCTTCATTTTTTCTTAAAAACTCGACGTTTTTAAGGAAGGCAGATTTAAGATATTCAATGAAAAAAGTGGAAGATAAAGACAAATAAATCTAAATTCCAACTAGTATCAGTGATATTCAATGCCATTTAGACCAACAACCGATGAATTTTAAGGCACAAGAATACTAGGAATGCAATTCGGACAAAGCATGGAATATCAAGATGGTAAGAATAGCAAGAACACAAAATACAAAGCTAAAACGGGTCTTCAAAATCCATTTGACAAAAGCCTAATCAGACCAATAATGGAATATCAATACCCACGTGTTTTAGCATCGACTTCAATATAACATCTAGTTTCCAAAATAAGATATTCCGGGAAACAATCAAGAAGATGACGGTCTGAATATAGAACAAATACACAAAAATAAGTAGAACCAATTAATTAATTTACATTTGGAGCAAACTAGATTTACAACAGTGAATTAACAGAAGGAAAGCCACCCAAACAACACAGAGATGGTTAGTATCTTCATATCTTCACGTGATGAACCTCCATTATATTATTTACAGCCTTGTGAAAAAGTAATATTTAGAATTTACTAGGTATCATGCAAAATCATTATGATAATTAAATCAAGGAAGAACTAATTTTTTTATTTTATTTTGTTTTAAATATGATTATACTAAGAAATAAAATTCAAAATAGAATGTACAATTTACCATGTTGTTATGATGTAAAAATTATGTATTATGTTAATATTAGAAAAATTGTACCCCTTACCTTTGGATAAGTAACATTACTCAAAATTTCATTAGATTGAATGGTTTCTAACTGCCCTCACCCTTTTTATCTTACCTATCAGCTAAAAAAAAAAAAAAAAAAAAAAAATATCATTTAGAATATTTGCATGGAATTATGGTAACCGCTGCAGCGGGTCAGGGTAAGTCTAGCAGCATTTAGTTTCCATTATTTTTCAAGTTAATTACATTTCTATTTACATTGGGAAAGCAAAGCTTAGCTTACACGCTTCCTGCATTTGCAGCTAATAAACTAGTCTCATGAAAAGAAGCTGTAGTACCAGAAATATCATAGAATGAAAGTGAAAGAAGTATATCTATATATTTGGGGTAACTATCAAAATCATTAGATGAATTCATTTTTACTTCTCCAATATCAAGAATATTTCAAAGGGAGCACTCATTTTGTTTTTTGTAGATTTTATACGACTTCACACACGCCTAAACATAATTGGTCATATTCTCAGGATTGCTTGTCTTTGAGGTGTTGGGTTAATTGTAAAGTATATTTTAATTTCTCATTTGAGCTCAATTTGAATGTGGAAATTTATATTAAAGTGCTTTATATATTGATTATTATTATTAGATTTGAAGATAATTTTGCCTATTAACTTTCAAATAATGGACATAAAAATTCCAGTGTTTTATTGCTCGAGTAATTACTAACTTATATTTATGCCCTGTAGGGGGTTAGTGCCGTCAGTGCAACTCATGCGGTGCATTGTAGGCATTAACTAAGATTCTTTGCAGAGTGCCTTCTGCCCCTAGCTGCAACCCCTTTTGTTCCTTTTACTGTACCTCCTTTCATATTCTTTTTCTTCCATTTTACCTTCCACCCTCTCCTAACAACTGATTCATAGTGCAACTGCAAGGTTTTCCTCCTGCTGCACCTTTAAAATTTTTACTGTTAATTTCCGTTTCAGCGCTGAATGACCTCACTGGTTCCAGTGCTTGGCCTTTGGCCTAAATTCTATATTCAATATATATTTATGGAACAGAACTAGAATAACCCACGCACAAAACCACCAGTATTCTTCTGTTGAGTATTTAGGCTCACGAGTCGGAATAATTTTTTTTGCATTGTACCGCATTGCTGAGACCATTTAGAAACTCGGGAATCGCGCCTTCGAGAGACCATAAACAAATTGATCCGAAGAGTAAGGCACAGACAGATTAAATAATCTGTCGATTTATCAATATCTTCCTCCCCCAACCTCCACTTATCCTCCGATTTATGAATATTCTCATTTGTTTGTGCATGATGCGTGACGTGCCAAGAAGACTATGAGGTGAGCTGAAGTAACAGTAGGCTATAACAAACAAACGATGTATTGTTAATAATATAGTTTCACGTATTCCTTGGATTCACCCCATGAAACTCAACTGTATATTTTGACATGGTCCAGGAAACTGTTATTGATTCCTAGTTCTTTCTCGCATACTCGTATCAGTCGGTCATCGTTCGGGTGCCAAAGAATTTTTACCCCAGTGGTGAATGCAGCTCTCGCCAGTCACTCTTCGTCCACTGAATTCTTGGTTCGAGCCCTTGCTTTGGTTCAGTATCGGTGTAATAGTATCACTGAATAGCGTACACTGGTAATTCGGCTTTGGTTTCTCTGTCTTTACTTTATTACGTGATGCTCTTTGTCTCTCTTCTGTTAATCTATTTAAATACTTGATAATGCGCTATATATATATATATATATATATATATATATATATATATATATATATATATATATATATATATATATATATATATATATATATATATATATATATATATATTCTAATAGTCTTTTACCAAATACATATGCCATTGTAAGAACCACAATGCCGTTTTGACTAATCGAATTCTTCACTTTTTGGATACGCTAGTCACCTCAAAGCATAAGTTCCAAATGGAAGAATATGAAGAAATTCTGATGCCTGTAGCAGGATTCGAACCCGCATCCAGAGCATCTGACATCGGAATTACTTTAAATTTTTCCATTTGGAACTTAGGCTTTGAAGTAACAAGCATATCCAAAAAGTCTAAAAATTTGAGAAGAGGGCATTTTGGCTGTTTACGACTATATATACATATGTATATATATATATATATATATACCAAAATATATATATATAAATAATATCCAAATGGAAGAATATATATATATATATATATATATATATATATATATATATATATATATATATACATGTATGTATGTATGTGTCTTTAACAACCAAAATGGATATATATTATATATCATATAGTCTAAGATCCAAATGGAAGAATATAAAGTTATTCCGATGTCCTGTATATATATATATATATATATATATATATATATATATATATATATATATATATATATATATATATATATATATATATATATATATATATATATATATATATTATATCATATATTTACGTGGGTCACGGTTAAATACATTAATTTATTAATGAGACAAATTCTGCCTTGCACTCACCGTGGACCTTTGTAACATGCCAATTAAGGCTGAAAAAGGCTGTACATTACTGTACATGAAATAAAGAGAGAAGGTCGCCATTTTAAAAATAATCAGTACAAGAATATAAAATTTATTGATCACAATAAAGAAAATTACGTAACATTACTGAAACAGGTTTAAACAATAAATAAATGCAAATCCCAGATAGAGTGAACAACCACTCCAAATAGTGATTCTGGGTTTACTAAACATATTTAAGATATAAATCTTCACACAACGGATCTGAGTCCCTTCTGAGGACTTCTTGCAATCGCTGATTTTCAGTGAACGGCGCACAGTAAGTAATCAACCCTGATAAGGCAGAAATACTTCCAAGCAAGTGAGTTGACAGGCTACTAGGCTAACACGTCCACACGTTCTGGAGACAGGTTATCCAGCTAACAACTCATATATAAAAGATCTCTCATTAGAAATAAATTATTCTCCAAAGGAGGGATGTTTACTCTACGTTATTTAGCATTAATTTTAATACCAAGGGGGGTTAATTAAGCTATATCAATAAGCAATGATTAATTCATTTATAGGACGCAATTCATGAGGAAAATCGACATGCTGGGCTTTGTTGCTGGGGGTGTATGAGGAGAGATGGAAATTTTGAAGCCATGAAAATGAGATCTTCAGTTAAAGAAACAGACACTGGTAATTAATTACTAAAATGCAGGCTTACTGGCTATTATATATTGCAAGGCGCTATTGCAATACAGTAGGTCCACTTTCCTTTACCTAGCAACGAAGGGCGCTTGTGCCCGTGTCGCCTTTGACCCCTTAGAGACCACATGCGTACCAGATACAAAAAGACAGAGCGTGCCAGGGACAGAGCGCACGAGCAAGATGTTGCTTGCAGGAAGACTAGGCAAGGACTGAGAATGAGCTTCGTTGGCTGGTGCTGAGGTACATCCCGCGCAGCTTGGAATGGGCGGAGATATCCCCCTGGGCCTAGAAAGTAGATTAATTACCAACAGAGAGGTGTTCATAGGAATACAAGTCTAGTAAAAATATGTAAAAGGAAGTTTAGTCTGCAGATTCCTTTCCACGACTCACTAACACCCGCATCCTGTCTAATCCTGCTTCTCAAAACATCTCTAATCCTCTTCTCTAGCTAAAGTGGGGGGTTCCTTCCTCCCCCTTGGTAGGACTGTCCTACCTAAAAGGATTTTAGGCCCTATATTAACAGTCTTTAGAGGTGAGAACAGCATATATTTATAATGTATATAATATTATATTATATATTTATGTACATATATGTAATATATATATATATATAAATATACAGTATATATATATATATATATATATATATATATATATATATATGTATATATATATATATGAAAATCATTTTGAATGGTTGTTATATATTTTGTTTTTTTTTAGTTAAGCATTTTTCTTGGAGATATTCTGGGGAAAAGTAAATGAAAACAGTGCCTATGTATTCAGTGAGTCAGTGCTGACGAAGGCCTGGTGTCAGTCTGGCTTCCCATGGAAACAAAGGGCATCGTGCCCTGGGTGATACTCTGGCCATGAAGGAATGTTCTGTTAGACGGAAGTTGTCAAGTTCTGGCAGAACATTTGTGCGCAAGTTTGCTTTCATAGGCTTGTCATAGAGAGTGTGAATGACCCAATTTGAGTACAGGTTAGACATTTCAGGATGAGATTCCCTTGTGCTCAGATCTGCTTTCCTGGAAGACTTTACGCACTGCCTGTGAAGTGAGCTGAAACTTTGTTTTCAAGAAACCTGAATGGGTTTTAATAACTTTGTTTAACATGTACTGATTCTTTGCACTGATTACCATGCTTTGAATATCTTTTTACCCATTTATTTTTATCTGCTATGCCTCTTTGATTTTTATTGATTTTTGATTTTGACGTGATTAATTATGTTTCTTTTGTGGTAATGTGGGAAAACATCCCATATTTATTTTTCTTTGTGCCTATTTTTAAAAGTTTTGTTTTTCCATTTGTTTCCTCAGATGTACTGAATAGAGGTCAATATAAATGGAGGGGAATGTAACTTATCATGACTACAGTCGTGTTTGACTTATTTTGACTCTGTTGTAGAGACTCAGCCGGTGGACGTTGATAGCGCTGTTATATTTTTAATTGGTTATTTTGGGGGTAACAATTCTGGGATTCAGATATTCCCATTTCAATCCTATTTATATTCCAAACTATTTACCATGGTAGACTACTGAATAAACTATTTTTTTGTAGAAGACATGTTTTTGCTTGTCTTCCTTAGTTCTGTTAGTGACTCGGATTAGAGAGAGAGAGAGAGAGAGAGAGAGAGAGAGAGAGAGAGAGAGAGAGAGAGAGAGAGAGAAGGGTTGATTGAAAGGGGGAGAGGAGTCGAGCGAGTGAGCTATGAGAGAATGTGCTTACCCAGTGAGCAGGCCTGCCAACGTTACCGTGATTCCTTTAAGATATAAGTTGATTACGAAATTAATCTTATAACAGATGTGGAAGGAGGTTATGACCATATCTGACCTTGTATATATATATATATATATATATATATATATATATATATATATATATATATATATATATATATATATATATATATATTTGTTTGTTAATTTTTCTTCCCTCCATAGGTTGAAGTTACTTCCTTCTTATTTTGTCCTTCTCTGGTGAATTTTGAACGTATTTTTACGCTTTCCTTTTGTTTAATGCACTATTCCTTTTTATTAATGAATAATGGATATTGTCTTTCAATTCTGATGAATAAATATGTTCTGGTCCATTTCTAATGATTTAAGCACTAAAGAGGTACTAAAACTAACACAAAGTATCAATTATCGAGAGATTCCTGAAGTAGATGTTAATTTTGGGAATGGATCAAAATCACAGACGGGTGGTACGGGGCTACGGGCAGCCCACACGGCGGTGGAAGAACCGGAAACTACCTTTTGCAAGCGAATCATTTGCCCACTGTCAGTGGTATCGAGATGTAACCACTGCATTGTATCTACCTAGGGGATACGGGATTCACTATCTATCGTTCCGTGAACAATGAAGACTAGAAATTTTGAACTGCCACCTAGACACTCATCTGTCTCTGAACCTAATATGACGAACTATCAGTGGAGTTCAGGTTGTACACTTGATTGATGCCTTAGTTACAATTTTTACTTTAGCTCTCATATTTATTATGCAAGGACTTTCAAACTTATCCATTTTTATTTATCGAGTAATGGATCGAAATACTTTTGTAAACTCGGCAGTTTTGCTTTATTGTGCAAGTTGTTTTTCATTTTAATTCTTGATGTTCCTGATTTTCTGGCCCTATGCTATAGTGGCATAATTACCATTTTGCTGGTCCTGTTGAATTCAGTTGAATTGGGCCTTTGTTTGTTAACCAGCTGTTTATCCTGCTGTTATTTTTTCTGCCTATATTATGGACGAAGGTTAATTGAAGAAACAATTTTTTTTCAGGTCAATTAAATGTTTCCATGCATTGGGAGTTAACAGGGAGAGGGGATCATTCGACATGCTGTAGTAGAAATCCGATTCTCTCTGCCTCAGAAACTTTTTCTACGAGCTTTCAGGCTGTTGGTTACTGACTGGTTCTCTCTGGTTTATATCAAGAATGTATATATTTCTTGTCGATTTTCATTGTTTAATTTACCATCATGTTGAGGTTCCCAGTATTTTGAAATGCATTTCTTCAGTAGGTCCTCCTTTGGATACATTATTATGAGTGTACTTCAAACTATTGGCACATTGTAGGAACATATTTTACTTCAGTGTCATAATCTTGGGTGGTCATAAACCAACGAGCTCTACGTCCAGAAAAATTCGGATTCTTGAACATTTTTACTGCAGTTGAATGATCGGTGGAGACAGTTATCTCATAACCAAATATTATGTGTCTGAAGTGCTTGAAAGCGTCTGTTATGGCTAGAGACTCTAAGTCTGTTACTGAGTAGTTCTCGTCTGTTGGTTTTAGTTTTCTACTGTAATATGCTATAGCATGATATTTGTTATCATGTCTTTTCATTAAGATAAGAAGAATTCCTTACTAAAGTCTGGGAAACTAAGTACTGAATGGTGTGTCAATCTTTCTTTCAGTTCATCCTTCTGTTGCTTGGTTGACCACCTGAAAGGTATGTATTTCCCCAATAATTCGGTCATTGGCGCTGATATGGTTGCAAAGTCTTTTATAAACTTCCGGTAAAAAGCTGCTAAACCCAGGAATGATTTCACGTCTTTCTTGCAATTAGGTGTAGGTTACTCTTTAATTGACTTTACTTCCACACCTTTTTCATTAAATGTGTGTCCCAGGTAGTCTATTTTCCTTCTAAGGAAAGTGCACCTTTTAAATTTTAATTTTAGTTTTGCTTTCCTTAATCTCTTTAGGATTTCTCTAACTAGTTTTATGTGTTCTTCAACAGTATCTGTTGCTATTACCAAATCATCTACATAGCAATGTACATCTTTGCCTCGTAAATCACCTAGAATTTTATCCACTAGTCTCACAAATGTCACTGGGTTTGACTAGACGAAAGGGCATTGTTACATATTGATATCTGCCATTGCTAGCAGAAAAAGCTTTCTTCGCCAAAAGGAATTTGCAGAAATCCTTGTAACAAATCTATTGTGGTGAAGTATTCCTTGGATCCAGTGATGGTGATAAGATCTCTCAAGGATGGCATTGGATAAGGATCATTTTCAGTTATCTTATTCACCCTTCTAAAATCAACTACTACTCGGTAAGTTTTGTCTTTCTTTGGAACTAACAGAAGTGGATAAGACCACGGAGATTTTCATGGTTCTATTATTCCTCGCTTCCTCATGCTCTCTGCTGTTCACCGTGACATAGGACGTGTTCTACAGAGCACCAGAAATGCCCATGCTGCCACACAGACTAAGAGGAAGAGAATGAAACCCACCAACCAATAGAAATTCAGAACTCCTGTGATGTCGTACGTTACATTTAACGATCAGCTCTAAAGTCTGCATGCTTTAATAAAAACTGTTTATGACAATTTGTAATCTGGTACAGAAGACGCACTGATAGGTAGGGAAACAGTCTGTCCACTATAAGCAAATGGAAAGAAACGAATTTTTCCTTATTCCTGAGAAGCTTGCCTGATGAGCAAAAAAGAAGTGTAATATATATATATATATATATATATATATATATATATATATATATATATATATATATATATATATATATATATATATATATATATATATATATAATCATGATAACGTGATGTTCAGTGCAGGGGTCAGGCAGTTTCAGATTTCAGCACGGTTCAGCACAATTTAAGCACTTCTCAGCACAATTCAGCGAGATTCAGCACATTCAGCGCAATTCAGCATTGGCCACTGATCAGAAGTTGCCTCGCATACAGCACCTTTCGTATAGTTACCTTTTGAATACAACAGGTGTCAATGACATGATTTCGAGGCAGATCTTTCTTTCTCTGTTTTGGATAGAAGTTTCTAGAACTTTTATCCGGTTATAAATCTGGATTATGGGCGTGCCTGGGGATGATGTTCATTCGTTCATGCGTAGCCAGGAAAGGGTTTTGTAGGGCAAGTGTTGAGAGTTTTGAAAATATATTTCACTGGAGTGCAAGAAGCAGTGATAGACGGACATTGGAAATTCTAAGCTCTAATTCCTTGCTGAAAGGGTGAGTGTGAACATAGAAAATGATTAACTTTTCCAAGTGCAATTTCTATGTTAACTCCTGGTGTTGATGTCTTTATGTATTTTCAATATGTATTCTGTGTGATATGAACTGAGTGAATTCTGAATTTTTAAGGGAGATATTTTGTGTCATTACAGATGTTTCGAATAGGAAGAGGAACGGGGTGAAAACTATAGTCAGTCAAGGCATATAACCACCTAAAAATGAAAATGATGGCAAAATAGACTTAGAAAGTTATTTGGAAATAGACTTGGCTAATGTGAAATGTTTGGGGGACTTGGTGGGGAGACATGAATTAATCCCCACACATTATGTTTTCGTGCAGCTGTTTAGTTTTGCTTTTACCTTGTGGCTTAATGGGATATATTATCTAGCACGCATAATTCCATTTTACATGACCTGTTGTTAGACTTGCATAATAAACTTTAATTTTTGTAGGCTAGGTTTTGATTTACATACCTTAGAAATAGGAAGAGAGAGAGAGAGAGAGAGAGAGAGAGAGAGAGAGAGAGCTTTATGGCCATCGCTACCAGGCGCTCGAAGGTACGTGTTCCACTGCCTCAGGTAATGGTGCGGGGCGAGGGATAACGTGTGTATATATATATATATATATATATATATATATATATATATATATATATGTTATATATATATATATATATATATATATATATAATCAGGTTGATACATTTATGTATAATAGATAATTTAAAATAAATAAATATATATATAGCTATGAATATATTTATATCTTCATAGTGACAAGCATTTCCAAAAAATCGAGAAGTTGGGAGCATTGTGGTTAATCAATACTATATATACATTTATATATATATATATATATATATATATATATATATATATATATATACATATATATATATATATATATATATATATATATATATATATATATATATATATATATATATATGTATAACTGAATCACGAAAATATGGAACGTGATGAATATATAAATAAAGATAAAATCCACAATATATATATATATATAGTGCTATATATATCGACACTAGTCTATAGTAAAGGACTAGTGTATATGTATGTATAATACATATATATATCCATATATATATATATATATATATGTATATATATGTTATATATATATATATATATATATATATATATATATATATATATATATATATATATATATATAGTATATATATATATATATATATATATATATATATAATCAATATAAGGAGCCCACAAAATTGCCAAAATGTAGAAATTAAATGCTATATTTCAGAAACCAACTGTCTCTCTTATCAGGCAAATAGAGAATGAGAAAAAGTTACAGAAAAGCGGTATTTATAGCAGAAGGTCCATAGGTCAGCTGTTACATCACTCCAGTTGACAATAATATTTCTCTTTAATGGGAGATGGAGTGGATAGAGGGCCACACCATTACTGTTCCCACGGTCAAGCGCCAGGTCACGACACCTTGGGGCATGCTACCCCACCGCCTTGGCGTAGTGGGTGGAGTTCGGCCCGGAGAGTGGACTTCCTGTTGGGTCGGGACCTTCTCTGGGGAAGCCCTTCACCAATGCCACTTCATAACCACGCTACCTCCTCTATGGAGGCCCAGACTGTAGGAGAACTCAATCAACGAAAATCCACCTTCCGCCCACCGAATTGGTCAGCGGAAGGGGCATACACTAAACCATTCTCAGCCTAGCCCTATCCATTCATGAAGGGCCGGCCAACAAAGAGGTCCTTTCTCTCCCCGAAGAGACGTTCAGGAGGAGCAGTACTGCTGTAGGACGTGTAAGCGGACAGGCCACTCCACAAATCGGGAGGGCTTCCCAAGTAAGCAACGCCCAGCGGATGCCCCCGAGCAAGACTCTCCAAGAGGCTCTGATCTCCAGCTGGGGCAGGAATCTCTGCCGCAGCCAAATTTAAGCCATCTGCGAGGTATTGCACCTCCGGACCCCTTGTCAGGCATGCCTGACCCTCAACCACTGCCAGTGCTACTTGCAAGCACCGAGCAGTGCCACACTCCATCCGGCATGGACGTTGAGCCATTAATTAAGAAGGACCCTGTGCCTGGCCCAGATCATGAGGCAGATCCTCCTCCGGGAGATTCAGGATTCCCCATGGCACTAATCATAGCAACCAGAGAGCATCCGGCACCCGACGCTTCTTCTTCACCAAATCTGTCCCCAGAGGATGAACCCCTGGAGGATCAAACTGTTACATCCTCTCTGGGAGACCAGGCACTGGCCTCCTCGGACGCAGGGGTCGAGATTGCTTTTGCTCCAGTTGTTGCAGCAGTTGGAGTAGGGAGCCCTCCTGTAGTTTCTGAAGTTACCCCTGACTTCACGACCGCTAGCCCTTCTGGCCTTGCCCCAGAGTCTGTGCCCTCATCACCTCCTAGGTCTGACACAGATAGGCCTTGGAGGAACCCGAAGAAGAAGAAGAAGGGGCGGAAGAAAGCCCAGTAGTTGCAGAGCCATGAGCTCATCCTGGCACTAGTGCCCTCTCAACACAGCGCCCTACCATCTTAGAGTGATCCTGGCCCCTTGCCCAGAGGAGGTAGCCAGTGTGATCTCTTTCTCATACATTGCCTAGACCAGATTAAGTACTGTACATCAGAGTAGTAACCTTGTCCCTTCCACTTTCCATCAAGCCGCAGTAATCACGTAGGTAGCGTAACAAAAAATCAGAAAATCTAAACTATGGTGAAAAGAGCCACTACGCTCATGACACACATGGCCTAAGACCTCAGTGAGGCAAGCATTTAACATATGAGGCAAACCTCATGTATTAACCAGTAATTACCAATTGTATTGCAGAAAACCTTGTAATTTAGCTAGTTCATTGTCCCTTACGTTGGTGTTACAGTCGTGTTAGGATAGGTTAGGCTAGGGAATACTGTAGAATGTACCATTAGGCGAGGTCTAAAACATCATGATTATAGGAGGTAGCACGTAATAACCGTAAGCACCTCTGAGTACAGTTAGGATTCTGTAATATAAGTGGTCAAAGCTCATATCCTATCTAGAGTTAGGTAGACCCGTAGCTAGTTAAACTGCACGGGACAAATCTGCTCAGGGGGAGAAGAGTAACGTAAGAGGCGAACAGCTTACTTAGTACAGACCTTCACGCCCGAAAGGGAGTGAAGGCCTTCTTAAGGGGGGGGAGCTTTTATAAATCTTCTGCTGTTTGCCCTCAATGCATTTTATTTTAGAAAAAAAATAATGTGAACAAAGACAGAATGACGTCTCTGTCTATGCTAAGGGCCGCTTCTTCGCGGCCAGAGATAGGCTGGGTGTATTTAAAAAAATAATGTCTTTAGCAGGAATGGTTAGCATTAGGGGCCTAACCCATAGAGAGGGTTTCACCAAGTAACCTCTAGTAAAGGTGGTCTTAAGCTTCTTTCTGCTTTGACCTATGTATTCAGCAATGTCTCTGTCAATTTTTCAGACTGCCTGGGGTGATGATAAAGGTGTAAACACAGTCCAACGCTACAGTAGTTGACCTGCCCTGAGTCCTGAGATGGGTCAGAGAGAGTAACGTCATGACCGAGAACGCAAGTCGTGATTAGGCAAAACTGTGTCCTTCGTTCCCCCTCCCCCTTGTCTTTTCATTAGTGAACAACATTACTGTGTGTTTTCCAGAAACCGTATCGTCAGTTGCAGTGCGCAAGCAAACCATATAACAGTAAGTTGAAAATTGCTGAGTATCTGCTGTTTGTTAATATTTCTTCCCCTATATTTCAACCTTTCTATTGTTTCCTCTTCGCCACCATCTATGATAATATGTTATAACCAATTTACTTTTATGAAGCATAGTGTAAGAATAATT
>NC_089743.1:1775000-1805000 GCF_040412425.1 Macrobrachium rosenbergii
ATAAAGAAATGAATGGAACTTGGAAATGGAAACAGAAAGGAAAATGCTGTTTATGTTACTGTCGGGGTCAGGTTAAAAATTGTCAAACGAAAAAGTGCAATTGTTGATAACTGGGCTCAATCGCTCGACGAAATCACCAGTTGACGATTATCATTTCTCCTGATCCTGATGACGGCGATGATGATGATGGGGGGCTTAGGCCTTGACTTGATGTGGGGCTGGTGATGGAATGGTTGGATTTTTCCTTCTTCGAAATCGTGCACCGCTCAGAGAGTTTCTGGGAATCTGTCTCGGCTCTTTTTTTATTTTTTTTTGCTCTCTTTGAGTGAAGCATTAGTTAAAGAACAGCTTTATTACTTTCTTTCACTTTTTCACGACTGAATTAATTTCAGAATCTCAGCATTATTTTATTCTGTCGTGCATGCGTACGAATACTTAATACTTCCTCGTCACTAATGCACATATCATTTTTTCCAGACAGGATTATGTCGTATGGACTTACTGCTTTGCATTCACGGTATTTATCAGTTTTGTCGCTGTTGATTTTATCAGTGTTTAAACGATTCGATTCCTTTTACTATCTGTGTACTATTTCATACTTTTTTTGAGGATTTCCCACATATTTCACTCAAGTCTTTGACTGACTTTTGGAAAGAGCAAATAGTGCAGGGGCTATTCCATTTCTGCTGGACACCGACACTTTTCGTTGTGGCACAGAAATCACTGTCACAGCGACTCTTTCCATTCGAAGGCCTTTTCATGTCTGAAATAAAGAATGCATTTATTATGGAAACGTGCGTATCCACTACATTCACAAATAAGCTACATTGTTCCCTCTTTTCACTGACGTCTCTGTTTCTTTCAATAATATTCTGTTTTCAAGGAGTGGCCATGACTAAATAAAAAGCAAGTCACTGTAACAATCATCCTCTTATCTCTTAAATGAAAATAGAATCCTGGAGCCATCTCCTGTACCAACCGCCTTCTAAAGAAAAAGTCCGGCAAAACACACACACACTTTTATATATATATATATATATATATATATATATATATATATATATATATATATATATATATATATATATATATATATATATATATATATATATATATATATATACATGTTTTATATGTGTGTGTGTGTTTTTGCACTATACACAATGAGATTAAGGTGCACTATAGTTATCACTTTCATCATAATACGAATCGTTACGCCAAGTTGGACCCCACAGGAGGTAGTGCCTATATTGTACGTCACGCGGCGCACTGTAGGCATTACTTACGGTTCTTTACCGTGCCCCATCGCCCCCTAGCTGCGACCCCTTGCATTCCTTTTACTATACCTCCGTTCACGTTTTCTTTCTTCCATCTTACTTTCCGCCCCTTCCTAACAATTTTTTCAACATTATTTTTATCGCTGAATGACCTCATAGGTCCCAGCGCTTGGCCTTGGCCTAGGTTTATATTGATAATTCCAATGCATCACTAAGTTGGATGGTCACTTGTCAAACAGTGGGAGAAGTCAGGTTTTTTGCTTCCTCGTAGGGACTTTTGAAGCTTCTGATGACCACAGCGTCCTCTGAGGAAAAGACTGCCAAGCATTTCACGGTGAAAGGGAAGTGATATTTCAAGGCATGCACCGCAAGGCTATCCCCCCCTCTCTACCTCATTTAAGACTTGGAAAA
Organism: Macrobrachium rosenbergii; assembly: GCF_040412425.1. Classification (NCBI taxonomy): domain Eukaryota; kingdom Metazoa; phylum Arthropoda; class Malacostraca; order Decapoda; family Palaemonidae; genus Macrobrachium; species Macrobrachium rosenbergii. The sequence goes on from NC_089743.1 coordinate 1,776,689, forward strand.
CATAGCGGATGTGGTTCGGGACAACTCTAAGAGTTCAGAATATTACATCATTGGTCAGTTTAAAGTATTTGGATAATAATAATAATAATAATAATAATAATAATAATAATAATAATAATAATACCGTTAGGGGTGAAGGGGTCGGAACCCCGTCAGGATCGACTTCTGGTTTTAAGAAAGAGTTCAAAAAAGGATCTTAGATATTGAAATTTTAAAGCAGCAGGATGGATTTGAATTCAAAATGAAAATATACTCCAGTGTCTGCTCCTCTTCATTTTATTGTCTGAAGACAATTAGCATTATAGAATTTGAGAATATCTAAGATTCAGTTGGTTTCGACCTAAAGCTGACGTAACAACACACACAAAGTTAAGTTAAGTATACCTTAGTTTTACCAGACCACTGAGCTGATTAACAGCTCTCCTAGGGCTGGCCCGAAGGATTAGACTTATTTTATGTGGCTGAGAACCAATTGGTTACTTAGCAACGGGACCTGCAGCTTATTGTGGAATCCGAACCACATTATAGCGAGAAATGAATTTCTATCACCAGAAATAAATTCCTCTAACTCTTCATCAGCCGGCCGGGGAATTGAACTCCGGCCCATCGAGTGACAGTCCGCAGCTCTACCGACTCACCCAACAAAGAGCTAACACACACAAACATATATATGTGTGTGTTAGAAAAAGAGAGAATCGGTGGTTTGTTTGTGAAATTTTGGCTGTCAAGCTGAGCACTAAGGCACTCTCAGCCACTCAGCGCATAACAAGTGACAAAGCAGCAGGAACGAAGGCAGGCCAACAGTTTAAAAAGTGTACGTAGATGCGTCAGACGAGACGCTCCAGACACCCTTTAGTGATGCCTACAGTGCACCACAGGAGATGCTCTGACGGCACTATACCCCTACAGGGAAATAAGAAGCCTAATATTTCTGTGATGAGCGTTGACAGTTACGGCTCCTATCATGAGTACCTGTGGATCATTTTATACACTGGCCTTTCGACCTCCTAATTGATTATAACTGCTTCACAACCATCACTGCTTTTCTCCCGGCGCTGGAGCCTCCGCGGCCCCAGCATCAGATTTCATGTATTCATTAAAATTTGTTCAATGTAGGTTTATTGGGTGTCTTATTTTTAATAATTTCACAGTATTATTCTATTTTGTTTTCAATTGGCATTTTCCATTCTGGCGTACAGCTTCTGTTTTGTCTGCATTGTTCGCATCTTTGATTCAGTCAGTTCGCTCACAAATTTGCACCATCCTATCAGTTTTGCTTTATTTAATAATACAGTAGTACTATAATTAGATTGTCTCTGACCATGAATTAACTTCGCCATGCCAGAGAGTCTTCAGATTTTCTCAAAGGCGAATGAGCCTAAATAGAACTTCATCAAACCTTAAGTGAGATCCCGTAGAATTCGTCCTTAAGATTGCGAAAACTGATTCAAGTGGATCATCTCAGATACAGACGTCGATGATTGCCAGGAGTTGTGTTTCTTCTGGTTCCACCTTTCTCCGACGATGTAGAAATCCGACTTTATATAATTATTCTATTTATCTGAATTGGGGTTAAGAGACATATCTAATTTTGCGACGGGAAAAGGTAACAGATTACGTGAAGAATTAGAGATTCTCAAGAACATGTCTGAAAATAGGAAGAATAAGTAAGCTCTTCCAACAATTTCTCCAAACCACCATCCTTCGCTTCATTATTTCCAAAAGCTTCCAGCACGCTGTTCCGAGAGTTTGTGGTCTCGAATCCAGTAATCTATCCAACTGGTATCTGGTGACTGGACAAGGTAACTTGTACTTGAAGAAAGTTATGATGAGAAGCTTTCCGTAGAGTCCTTCTTAGGAATCGAGGGGGAAAGGCGATTGAGTGTTGGTAAGAGTTAAGTAGTGCCGTTGCCGCTTGTTAGTCTAAGCAAGGATTCAGATGTTTTCCTCAGTCAGAAGAGGCGCGAGCTATATCATCGTTCCTCTGTTTTTTTTTTTTTTTTTTTTTACTCGGAGCTTCATCTTTACTACGGCTCCTCTAGAAATTCACATCGCAGCAGGACACAATGGTACTACAGAATACTGGAAGAACAACTAAGAGAAAAGGATTGATATGTGCAAAATAATGAAATTAATTTATAATGTTAGTAAACATAAAATATTAGTGAGGATAAATTGTAATTGAATATTTAAGGGACTGAGGCAAGAAACGTAAATTTAAATTCGATAACAAACGAGTGTGTAAATTCTCACATTTACACAATGTTGTCATCTTGCTTTTGATGATATGCTCCGGGGATTTGGGGTGACATGAGTGGAAACTGACAGACGAATGAAATAAAAAAACTTTTTAGACTGCAACTTGCTTCGAGTTTTGACGATTTGTGCAATTTTTTGCGACCTTGAAACCTCCCTCAATATATATATATATATATATATATATATATATATATATATATATATATATATATATATATTTATATATATATATATATATATATATATATATATATATATATATATATATATATATATATAAAGAATATATATCATTCAAACGGATGGTATATTATATGGATATTTTATTATATATATAAGTTACCATCCAGTTTGAATATAGGTATATATATTTATATAATTCTACTAATATATTACAGAAACAAACTTGTAAGTTTTTATTCAGAAAAATTTACCATAGTTTAATATATAATATTCTACTAATGCACAGAACAATTGTGTATGTGATAAAGTTAATATATATATATATATATATATATATATATATATATATATATATATATATATATATATATATATATATATATATATATATATATAATTTGGCTCAAATAATCAGTGATCCATGGGAACTTTCTTCCTCCTGGATTTCACGAAGGGTCTGATTCAAACTTAGAAGAAAATTTTGATATTGATATTGAAGAAAACAATAACCTTCATCACAGTGATGGTGAAATTCATTAGTAACAATAACCGAAATGACGGTGTAGGAACTTTTCAAGTTCCTAGTTAGAACAACAACAATGATATTTTATTAGAGAAACCATTCCAGTCCCATGCTACCTATACTCTTTGCACAATAAAACGGCCAGAGGTCCTTCCGTTCTAAGCCTACTATAGTGACAGACAGACAGGCAGACAGCTAAAGGAAGAGACTCGGGAGAAAGCTTCTTCGCCCTTGAAATATCTCTCCTTTCTTTCTCTCTCCCAGAATGATTTCCCTTGAGGCGGTTACAGCTGCTGAACAGGTCTTCGGTTTGGTCGGCCTTTCTCAGTGACCTCAACACCTGTCTGGAGGTCATTTTGAGATGCCTTATACGTCCACGAGGGAGTGAGAAAAATAGATAAAACATACAAATAACATCTGAAAGAATGATACAAAGTTTTCTGTCAGTCCTTCAGTGCTGTTTAGACTACACACAGATTTTATATATATATATATATATATATATATATATATATATATATATATATATATATATATATATATATATATATATATATATGGTACAGTTTGCATAATGTGAGACATTTATAATATGGTACAGTTTGCATCGTGATTATTAATTCATACGGCATAGTGGGAAGACTAAATGTTAAAATTCTGTTCGAGGAATGAAAAAAATAATTCAAGGTTATATGTTTACAATGAGTTGGTCTTCCCTTTTTGCTACACGCTTATTATATTGTTTCTTTCATCTAATTTTTCTCCCCGCGGAGTAGACCTGGGCTTTTGTAACCATGTAGTTCAACGAAGACGTTCCGAAAGATACATTCCTGAACTTCCTCTTCATGCTACGCCTAACAGCAGCTCAACTCTGCAGTGGTCGACTGACTGGCTATTCCTACATTCATGGTGGTCGATTCGTCTCGCACTAAAGACAACAGCGCGTCCTGAATTTTTGCCTTTATAGCTCCCTCTTTGATTACTGGCTTCACAGGATTTGTGACTTGTATGTATTTCTTGTCACATCTCTTGTCTGATTCAGAGATGAAACCTGTGTATTTTTAGATGCGCTGACACACCTTCCCAATCTCCTCCCGCTCTGAGAGCTCTCACTCAATTCATTAGCAAAATTATCAGTCCAGGTAGAAAACGTACTTTATAAATCGTTGGGATTGCTCTTGATATTAGAATTTGTTTTGTATATATGACATTACCATTTGTCATTTTTATTGTTCTTGCTAGTATATCTTATACTTATCATTTATGTCTGGAAATCTTGTTGTGTTATGTAACCTGACAAGATGTGAGTTTGGTTTTCAACCAGTGATTGCATGTACACTTCTAAGATTACGAATGCATTTATGAACACAATCTCTCTCTCTCTCTCTCTCTATATATATATATATATATATATATATATATATATATATATATATATATATATATATATATATATATATATATATATATATATATATATATATATATTACTAAAGGACCTCATTCAAACTGGATGGTATCTAACGGAGTTTTTATTCAGAAAAGTTACAAGCTTTCTTGGACAAACAGTCCACATTATCAAGTATCCTTACAATGTAACTTTTCTGAAGAAAAAACTCCGTTAGATACCATCCAGTTTGAATGAGGTCCTTTAGTAATTCTACCAAGTACAGAACAGTTGTGTATGTGATAAAGTTATATATATATATATATATATATATATATATATATATATATATATATATTTATATATATATATATATATATATATATATATATATATATATATATATATATATATATATACGAGTATATATAGCAGCAGAGTAAAAAGGAAAGACAAAATCCTTGGGAATAGGCTATACATACTGTCAGCCCGGAGACCGTTCAGTTCCTCTTAGCTTACTTGTAACTGCACTTCAAGGTGAGCAAGCAGGAGCATGTTATGTGAAAAGGTTGCTCCCGCGATCGGCAGTAGTATGAGGTTACGGGGCATGACCGAGGTGGGTAGGGATATTGGGGAGGGGGGTTAATTAAAGTGCTCTATTGTGCTGGGCTCTTCTGTAACTGGATTCGAAAACTGCATGTAATGATGGAAGTTATTCTCGCACGAAATTCTTCGGTCTTTTTATCTATTAGAAAGGGCCTTTTCGTCATATTCTAGGGAGATCTTTCTTACGTCCAAATATCCTTCCGACGTGTTTTTTGTTTTTTTATTCGACTGGTAATTTTTACAAAGACGTTCCTCGTATTACTAAGTCTCCGAATGGAAGTAATGAAGAGACAGATAAACTAAGGGCGAAGAAAAAGGCGACAATCAATAACCTACTGACAGGTAGCATTGTTTATTGGTGGGAATAAGCTTTTGTAAGGACACTGGTTGCGTGTTCTGGATTCATTAAGGATTCAGAGATCCATTTTTTCTCATTTGTAAAAGAAGTGTCTATACTTACAAGACAAAATTCTGCCCGCAGGTCTGGTTTTCATAGCACTTATTCCTTATTCTGCACAGCGTTTCAGTTATTGGTGTGGCCTGCCTCTGCGACACTCAGCCCGGTTCCTCCGCTGGCAAGTCTTGTTGCGCTGCCTCCGCTCTCGCACTCTTTCTTTAACGTTCGATAAATTTGACCTGCGATACTGCGTTTTCTCGTTATATTCTTTGTCATAATAAGTGTCTATGTACAATAAATGCATTTTTTATAGACACTTATTATGACAAAAAATATAACGAGCAAACATAGTATTGCAGGTCAAATTTATCGAACGTTAAAGAAAGAGTGCTTTAACATTGAATCCACATCTTGGTGACCTGAGTACAGACTACTCACCACTTTACTTCTTAAGTCTCTCGGCATCACCAGACGAATATGTCCTTCACGATACGAATATGTTACCAATCCACTAATGTGGCCGAGTCTGTCTCGTATCTGAAAAAACGGTTTCAATGCAGACTCTACTAAATTTCCACTTCTAGGACAGTCATCTTCTCGAACTCTTTTCAGCGACAGCTGGTAATCTGCGTCCTCACTTGCATATCTCTCGACAACCTGACTGTCAAGAACAATGATGTCATTCTCTATTCCTTACAATGAAGCAATCACTACGGCAGACGCCCTAGCGTCCACATCTTCAGCATCTATGATATCTATGTCGCCTGGGGTAGCCTTAAGACTCAGGTATCGAGATAAAGTGTCGGCAGCTGTACTTTTCTTGCAGCAATATATTTCACTGTAAATCTGAACTGCATTGTTTTCTTTTTCAACCGGAAAAGCCTTGGATTGTCAGTGTGCTTTAACTCACGATTGCCATATAGTTTAACTAAAGGAAGGTGATCTGTCAAGAGCAATAAATTTAGGCACCCCAGCAAAAAGAGGCGTGCCGCTGCCTCACCCTCAGTATGAGCATAATTCATTTTCTCATTAGAGAGATGCCTACTGCCACAGAATGCTAATTTCCAACCACCCTTGCAACAAAATGGCACATCTTGAGATACACAAAAACAATATTGCTGTAAAATTACAAAAACCATTCCTTCCTTACTCCAATCAGTTAACACTACAGTTGGGTAGGATTTGTCATAATAAGTCAATCCCTCTGATACCAATTTACATAATTCTTTCTTTGCGCTCGTTCTAAGAACCCCTTAAATTCGTTCACTTGCAGACTTTATGTTCAAGAACACCCTACAATCATTCCCTTATGAACCATGAACCTTACATTCTAAGGACCCTAAATTTGTACCTTTGAGAACCTTACGTTCTAGACTTGTTCATCTAAGAGCACTTTCTTTGAACAACCCATTAATTACGTTAAGCTACTAGTTATGTTCGTTTAAAAGCCCATTCTTCGAACACACTGTAAATTACGTTCTCCTAAGAACCCTCATGCTCTTTCTTTGAACAACCCATTAATTACGTTGACCTAAGAACCTATCACACTCTTTAAGCTACTAGTTATGTTCGTTTAACAGCCCATTCTTCGAACACACTGTAAATTACGTTCTCCTAAGAACCCCTCATGCTCTTTCAGCTAATAGATATGTTATCTAAGAGCACGTTCTCTGAACAACTTAGATAAAGACCGTCACTTGAACCTGTTAATTTATTCTCAGTCAGGATAATATAGCCTGCTCTATGTAATAAGAACTACGCCTTGGTACCATGGCCTCCAATGCAGAAGAGCTCAAAGTCCTTGTGGCTACAGGGAAGGCCCTGGGACTGAAGGACCAAAACCTGTTAGATTGGGTAGATAAAAAGGAGGAGAGAGAAGCTAAGGAAGCAGCAAGGGAGGAAGGAGAGAGAAAAGAAAGAGAAGCCAAGGAAGAGTGAGAAAGGCAAGATAGACTAGCTAGTGAGGTGCGAGGGAGGAAGGAAAGACTAGATAAGGAAGAGAAAGATCGCGCCCATGATCTTGCCATGGCTGCCCATGGGGCCCGCGGCCCTGCAACTGCGTCTCCTCCATCCTCTGTCACTGCCGCCAGCTCCATGATGTCACAGTGGAATGAGCCAGAGCCGGAGGCCTGGCTCGACCAAGTGGAAGAGGTCCTCAGGAACTTCAAGCCCCAGCCAGCAGAAATCTCTATGCTCCTGTCGAAACACCTGGAGGGAAAGGGCTGAGCCACATTCCACTCCATCTCGTTAGTGGACTGTGGAAGCCTTGCAGAGGTCTGAAAGGCCATAATTAAGGCCTACGAGCTCACCCCTGAAAGATGGAGACAACGTTGGAGAGGACACCCAAAGGAGGCGGGTCAGACATGGACCGACTGGGCATGCCATAAGTCCCGAGCTCTCACGCAGTGGCTAGAATCCTGCAACGCTACCTCTGCAGAGGAAATAATGGAAACTTTCCTACTCGAAGACTTCCTACACTACGCCCCTCCGGCCCTCACTACCTACCTCTGCAATAAGAACCCTCTGGCGCTAGATGAACACTGCCGTTTGCCAGACCACTGGGATACTCACAATCCCGCAGTAAGTTCCAGGGGCTGTAAGATTTGTCCTCTGGTCAGCAGCTGCCCAAGAATGGACACCCCTGCAAGAAGCCTGTGTGCAGCCATTGCAAAAGATCAGAGCACCCTGATGAACAGTGCTGCTTGAAGGCGGAGAATCAGCCAGACACTCCCTCTAAGTCTCCAAATGGGTCCATGCCCAACCAAGCCACATCTGGCTCTTGTTCGAACAACAAAGGGCCTGCTCCCTACCGTGGGACAGTGCTGAGTAAAGATTACAGCAAGAATTATTGTACCATATGTAAGGTTCAGGGGGACTCCGCCCTATGGGCAAAATGCCCTAGTAAAACAAAATCACCCACCATTGCTTTAGCAGTTACAAATCCTGAAATCTTAGGTCCTCCAGCCAAAGGTCCCATATCTGTGGCATCTCCCCGAGGTAGTTACCCTGCCCGCCACATCACAGCATTCCATGACACTGGCATGCAAATCTCCCCCATAAGGAAAGATAAGGTCCCCTGTGGGGCCACCATTGACAGACGTAAACTTGTCACAATGGAGAGTATCAATAAGATGAAGATGATTCTCCCTACCATCAAATTAACGGTCACAAGACCTCAAGGGATTTAAAATCTGCATTCTTGCAGTAGCTACTTACCTTCCTGGAGGCTATGACCTCCTCCTGGGACAGGACTTTTGGCCCCCTCCTAAATTACAAAATCCAGGGGTCTTAACCCTTCCAAAACTAAATCAAAGGACAAGAGTCCTCCAAGACCTGCCTTAAACATGCTGCCAGTGCCACTTGTGTGCCCAGAGCAGTGCCAGTTTCTGACTGTCTTGACCATCAAGCCCCTGACAAATCCAATCCCTGTGCCAGGCCTTGCCCTAATGCCGGTGCCTGAGTGCGTCCTAGATCTCCCTTCAGGAGATCCCGATTTTGCCTTTAACCCACTGCCAGTGCCACTTATGCACCCTGAGCAGTGCCAAGCTCTGTCCATCTCAAGTGACGAGCCTTTAACAGATCTCATTCCAGTGCCAGGCCCTGCCCCAGTGCCAGTGCCAAGGCGCACCTTGAATCTCCCCTAAGGAGATCCCAAAATTAACACAAAACCTATGCCAGTGCCACCTGGGTGTCCTGGACAGTGCCACGTTTCACCCATTGTGGATGTCAAAGAAATTCACAATTTAATTCCTGTGCCTGGGTCTGCCTTTAGTGCCAGTACCATAGCACACCATAGAACTTCCTCCGATGGAACCCATTCTGGGTCGCCTCTTGCCGTCTCGCTTGGCACCACTACCAGTGCCGGTGGGAGAGCCAGTCCCCAGTCTACTCAGGTCTCTTCTGGATTCCTCTAACCACAGCAGAAGCTCACCCAAAGGTGCAGCCTCACAACCCATACCTGAGCTGGTCATGGTGACCTGCAAGCCTCTCACGCCCACCACGACCTCTTCCTCTCTTTCCCAGTCCCCCACAGACACAACCATGAGTAAGGATTCTGCCATGTCTCAAATGGCCGATGAACTCAAGGAACTGTGATGACTAGTAGTTGAGCTTGTAATGAATGCGCCTACCTCAGCTGCCAAAGAGGCCAGAACGGGTAGCACTTCTACATCTTCCTCGGACTCGGTTCCACCAATTCCCCTACCAAGGAGGTCCACAGAAGAAAGGTCATGGGGACAGATAATTACAGGTAGTCCAATGAGAGTCACTGAGCTCTCCTCGCACTAGTGCCCTCTGGAACAGTGACTCACCTTTATCTTATGAAGAACTTTGGTACCTCTACCCAGAGGAGGATGCTGGGTTCCTTCCCTTGTTTATTCTTCATATAACTTTGTGATTTCACCTCTTGCACTGTTTCCTTCTACTGCTTTGATAATTTTTCTTTTTCTTTCCAATCTTCTAAGTTAATATTTTCTTGGCAATCTTGCCCATTCATGAATCCTGTTGTAAAAACCCTATAAACGGCTCCCCATTTTACTTTGCTTCCCACTCTGCCAGTGTAGAGTGCAATTGCCAGATTTCTAAAATACCGTAAGTATTTTTACTTCCTTTTTCATGCCTACAAAGGCAAGGTGCCTTTTAAATTGAATATAACAGAGCCATCAGGCTTCAACTGCATGAGTGCCACTCCTGGCACAGTGCCATTACCATCGCCATTGGCAGATGCTCCTGCCAGAGAGGTTGTGCCCTCTGACTGCCTCTTAATGCCCTTTGGGGCTAGGGAATGAACCTAGCCATCTTTCATAGGCTAAGAAATATAGTTCTGGTATATTAATAATAAATTTTACTTACTTCTGCATCTGTCATTTATTTTCCTTATAATTTAAATCCCTAGTCCGAGACTCGCAAAGCCCATGTACTTTACATACTTGACTGTCCTTCATTGTACTTAGCTGAGTGCCACAAGGCACCCATTTGTTAGTGCCACATCTGGTACCGTTTCGCCCCATACAAGTATCATGGCATCATCTAACTTAAGCCCACGAATACTTTGTTGTAATGCCTCCTCAAGGCACCCTAACACTATGACCTTGGACTGCCATGCTAATTCCATTGTTATTTTCCATGTTGTTACAAAGATTAATGAAATATTAGTTCATAGAATTCTTTAATTTTGAATTTGCTATGATGCTGTTTTAACATAATAGCATGAGAGGTATATGAATTTAACTTGAAGCATAACGCATCTATGTAATTCAAATTTAAAAATTCAGTGAGATATATTTTGCAGTTGATTGCCTTGCAGAATTAACTTAGCTGTTGACATTTCCACCTGACTCAAGGTGCAATTACCAACTTTGTGGGGGCGCTGTAATGTGGAAAAGCAAACTCAACCTCCAAACTGTCATATAAAGTAAATGTAGTATTTTTCAAACCGATAACTAACTGAGGAAGGGCATGAGAAACTCAGCCCCTATGCAAATTTTCTCCATGCTTTCCCTTTTGGTCCATCTTTTAAACTTTCCTGGGCCTAATGACTGCTTGAAAAACCTCCTTTCAGATAAAGGCGAATGGAGATGAAAGCCTACTGAAACCCACCAGGAAAGTTAAGTTCCCCTATCAACTGGCAAACATGGGGTGCCAGAGGTCTTGACATAGAAAATGAAGGTCGTGACATGTGACTGAGTTGCAACCTTACCCACTGAGGCCAGATGCCAGTGATCTGAGCGTCCTCTGAAAGGAGCAGGATAAAGCCACCGAGATTGTAAAAAGAGGGCAGTCAGCAGCCCCAGCCTCAGAACCCTATCGGCAGCAGGCCCAACACACAAGCCACCTTGCTTGCTCCTTATTGAGCTGACCCCACGTGGCCATCTTTCGGCCTCCTAGTCACTTTACCTGTGCATTCCCATTACACTCATCCCTCCATTTCTGGTGAAATTTGACGAGGGCTCTCCAGCGCTCCATTTTAAGGTAATGTCCTGATTCAAGGTTCTTTCAAACACACATATCTTTAATCTTTTACTGAATTTCATTTTCTTTTCTGAAGTGCAATTTCTCACAAGTCCTGACTTAGTTTTCCAGGGTGAATTTTTAATGTAAGCATCTTGCACTAGAATTTAGTAATCTTGGCACCATATGTGCACACCTCAATTCACCCGACGTCGTTATAATTTTCCTTACGTAATCGCCTGCATTTTCTAAATGTAGAGGGTGTTGCTTGCTGTGGAAACAACTGCTTGTCTTGTGCTCCTTGCCATGGCATTTCCACTGCAATACATTCTTCAGTGTCCCTTTCAAGTGGATTACCCATAGATTCTTCAATATTTGAACAATTGCTGTAATATTTAACCATGCGGCAGAACACTGCTTTACCTGCCTGTTAATCCCCATTCTTCTGAGTGACGTGTTCAGTTGTAAATGAAATTATCTGTGGCAGTTCCTCGTCGAAATAAAGCCCTTAAGAACATTCCAGAAAAGACAGAGATTTAACATTTTGATGATGACTGGAATAATAATATCGCTGAATCTTGTTTTATCAAGTCAAGTAATGAAAGTGTTCTAAATTTAAGTCTTGGTTTGTTTAAACTTGGTGCCTTCATAATTAAAAAAGTTGTTGATAAATATAGCCAAAATTAGTATTCAGTTTTAAACATGTTTCTGCAATTTGAATGGGTAAGATACTGTATCTCTTATGGTTAAGTATTTGGTTCTAGTTTGTGACCGCCTGATCCCGGATTTTCCTGGATTAACCTTTTGTTTATAACCCCTTGGAAATTAACCATCTGGTATTCACTTTTGGATTTTGTATGGCTAAATTTTTGTATCTCTTGTAGTTTGGTCTATGGTTTTAGTTTGTGACTACTTGATCCCGGATTAGCCTGGATTATCTTTCTGTTTATTACCCTTTGACAATTGACCATCTGGTATTCTAGTCCTTTTTGTTTACTTTGTAACCTTCTTTTCATCTGTGTCTCATTTGTGCCCAGACGATGTGTGAATAAACGTGGTACTGAACTTCTGCCTGTCATTTTCCCGTGGGATTCGATTATACACTGAAGTCACGTGTATCTACTGTGATTTTTAAGCATATATATATATATATATATATATATATATATATATATATATATATATATATATATATATATATATATATATATATATATATATATATATATATATATATATATATATATATATATATATATATATATATATATATATATATATATATATATATATATACATATTTTATATTTGTATATACAATAATAACTGGATTTCTCTCATTTTGCCTTCGAAATATATCTATACCTACTGTATATCTATCTATCTATCTATCTATCTATCTATCTATATATATATATATATATATGTATGCATCTATCTATATATATATATATATATATATATATATATATATATATATGTATCTATCTATCTATATATATATATATATATATATATATATATATATATATATATATATATATATATATACATATATATTTATATATATAATAGTAACTGATTTCACTCATTTTATGAAATATATATATATATATATATATATATATATATATATATATATATATATATATATATATATATATATATATATATAATAGTAAGTGGATTTCACTCATTTTACCTTTGAAATATATCTATCTATATATATATATATATATATATATATATATATATATATATATATATATATATATATATATATATATAATAGTAAGTGGATTTCACTCATTTTACCTTCTGAAATATATCTATCTATATATGTATATATATATATATATATATATATATATATATATATATATATATATATATATATATATATATATATATATATATATATATATATATATATATATATATATACATATATATATATATATATGAATATATATATATATATATATATATATATATATATATATATATATATATATATATATATATATATATATATATATATATATGTATATTATAATTATAAATGATACCAATATTAGGAAGATGATTATTTTTCCTAATTAAAAATGTTAACAATTTTCAACCTAAAACTGAGCATTCGTCAGTAGTAAACGAAACAGTTCCATACTCTGAACACATATTTACAGTTTAAACTTTATGACTGATTTACTGCAACTATAAATATGTGTTTAGAGTATGGAAAAGTTTCATTTACCAATGACGAATAGGCCTACTCCCTAGTTACTATTTTCTCTCGTTAATGACGCTTCATTGTAGGTTGAAAAGTAAATGTTAACATTATTAAATCGATAAAAAATCTTTTTACCATATATTGGTATCCAGTTACTATATACAAAACTAAGGCATTTTTCTTCTTAGACAGTTCTTATTTTTACTGTATTTAAAGAGTGGTTTTTAGTTCCAATATTTGAAACCTAATAAATGTTTTCGTGTTTCTACCTCACATCACACACACAGACGGGTCTCCTTTTACAAGACAAAATATTTTTCTTCATTTTACTCATCATGTTGTGTACTAATCTGGGATCCGCTCCTCATACCATTGTTTTGTTGCCGTTTCACATCCCGTATCCCACCGCTGAATTTTTCTGGTCTTTTTGACCTCGCACACTTTTCCCTGCGTTCAGAACTAAAAGCTATTGCTCCCATTCCCAGAAGTCGTCTTTCTCGGCCGGGTAGGTAACACTGACATTTTGTGCAGCACTGAATACAGCGCTCGGTTGCCTTCGCATTTTCTCAAAGATGTCGTTCATTACGAAAACGGGAGTTACCACAAGCCTCCTGGGTGATCCACCGTTAGTGGCAAAGGTCAAATTCTATTTGTGAAGGGATCAACCCCCACCTTCCCAGTCATTCGAGTTGTTTTATAAAGGTGAGAGTCAGTATTGATACTTGTTTTCGTTTTTTATTTTGTCTTTATTAAATAGGTTTTTTTTAAGATGTTGGCCTATGTTCTCAATTTTTTTTTTACCGTCATGAAAAGACCGGAGATGTTTAATCTTCTTACGTCTTGGTTTAATTTATTAAAGATGTGGCAATGTCCGGCAGTCTGAACTGGTGATGTACGATAACTCTTATTACAACAACAAAACTATGTGGAAGTTTTATCACGAACATCCTGGGCAACACAAAAGCCCTTTGTATTCTCAGGAAGAGAAATGTTACCAGGTTTTAGTGGAGACAAATTTGTTTATAAATTAATTCTTTTAGTAATACTGTTGCTTAGGTTTACTATGGTAAAGAAGTTATAATTTTACGCAACTAGAACGGTGAAATGATGGTATTTGTAACAAAAATGATACCATGATTGTAGCGAAGAGCATCTTATTCCTATAGAATTCTAAGCTGGCAATCCCTTTAAAGGTGTTTGGTAGGGTATCTATCGGCCAGGTTCGGCCTGTCCAGCCGACGAGTCGCCGACAAACCTTTCAGAGATTACTAATGTTGATGGTGATACAGTACAAATAATCGAATTATATAAGCTGCACAAAGATATGGTGAAGATTTAAGTGCGAAGAAGCAATCCCCAGTCGCACATTGCTTATTGTTATTACCACTTTCGGATCCGGGGGGGGGCGGGGGCACATGGGCACGTGGCCCTCCCCCCATAAAAAATAATGACAAAATAATATTATTGAAGATTTAGATAATAATAACAATTGTGAAATATAAAAATGGGAAACATTAAAAATCTAATACAGAAATAATAAAATTTTGATAAAAATAACAATAACAACAACAATTACACACACACACACACACACACACACACACACACACACACATATATATATATATATATATATATATATATATATATATATACGTATGTATGTATGTATGTATATATATGTGTGTATGTGTATGAAAATTGGTGGCTGCCCAGGAAATTTTTCTGGATCCGCTAGTGCTTATTACTGGGACAGTTTCATGGGAGTTGCGAACTGAATTGATGCATGGCAGCTTGAACATGATAAAGTATCGTGAAAAGAACCGTACGAAAGTTATGCAGCATAAATAGCTTTCTGATTTCTCAGAACATCTCTTACTGGTGATGTTGCTAGCCCATGGCTTTTTTTTTTTTTTTTTTTTAACGTAGCGTACCCATTTACAGCCCGGTGGATTAGAGAACGACTGTGCGTAGGGATATATCAAGTGCTGATACCAAGTAATTGTGCAGGAAAAAAAATTTCTTGTGTTGATGTTGCAAATTACATATGCTCTACGGATGAGAAATGATATCGGAGTAACTTCACCAAGACAGTCTAAGAATGGAGAAACTGCCCAGTCGCAGGAACACGCCTTGTGCTTCTCAGTTTCTGCACGTGCACTAAAACACGGATGAGAAAAAACGTTAAAACGTGATCGAGATCGACATGGCATCCTCATTTCCTGTTATCGAGAGTAGCGCATGTTTTCCAGCAACAGACATGGAGGGAGGAAGACGAGCGTGGGGTGAGGTGAGGAAGGCAGGGAAGGAGTGGAACGAGTGTCATTAGGACCTGGTAACCGGTTTGTGTTTCTATCCTGTGGTGTACACTATTATTATTATTATTATTATTATTATTATTATTATTATTATTATTATTATTATTATATATTGGTCTACATGTAATTTAAAAAAAAAAAGATTCGCTTATGTAACTAATATTAAATAAAACGAGCGGATAAGCATACCCAACCTCCTGAAATGAGGCCAGCCTGTTTGTATTGACAGTTAGTATTGCAAACATCCTGATTCGAAATGTGGTGGAACTTGCTGAGAAATGCGTGAGAATTCATACTTGGCAAATCAAGCGACTTACCGCAGGCTATGAGCGCAGTCCGGAACCCTGTGGACAATACCCAACGCCTGAGGATTTTTCTTAGCCGCGTTGTCTGTGGACCTTCCATCTTTTCCTTGAACTTGTGTTCTGTTAAAAACCTTCAGGCTGCGTCTGTTGCAGCATTTAGGGTCGGATTTTTTTGGGGGTTGCAATATTTCCACTTGGTGACCACAGTGTCTTCTTGAATTCTCGATTTCTTCACACTTTTGGATATATGTGTCACTAACACGCCTAAGATCCAAATGGAGGAATATAAATAACTTCCGATGTCTGTACTGTAGCTGGTTTCAAACCCACATCCGTAGTATCAGAATGAAGTTACGTGACCCACTTGAGCACGGGAAGTTTCTCTACGTATATACGAGTATACTTGTCGAACTGCAGCCAAGTGTGTAATTGTTTGTATTGCTTTAATTAATGATATATATATATATATATATATATATATATATATATATATATATATATATATATATATATATATATATATATATATATGTATGTATATATATATATGTGTGTATATATATATATATCATGATACGTTTATGGAAATTCCATGTAATAAAGATCAGTGCCCTCTTATTGCCAAACTTTCATGTTTCTCTCTTTTTTTTTAATCTAATTGCAATTATATGAAAATGCGTAATAAATACTTTTAAGTTATTTTAGTCTACGACACTTATAACTTTGTTTTACTCCATCTTCCGTTGTAAAGGTTTTTATCACTAGTATCAAGATAATTTTAAATATATGATACTAGGATCTATTTATCAACGTTGCCTCTTTTTATTGATTTAAATGATGTTTTTATCACTATGCGTTGCATAGTGAGCGCCATAACGATTTTTATTGAAGAATTTCAGTGCTGTTTGTCATAAGAGTCCTTCTGTCCCTCTGTTTCAGTTGCCTTTGCTTTAGAAAGTAGGAGTAACCTTGAGAGTGAGCTTCGTGCAGCCACTCGTCGTCTCCCGGTCCTGAGCCAGGCCAGGTACGACGTATGTGCTTGCATTACAGATTCCGTTGCAACATAGTCTGCGTATTTGACCAGACCCCTCCCGTCATAACTGGTGGATAGCAGTTACTCGAGACTCATTATGACTCCAGGTATGAGAGTCATGAGGACACTTTATGCTGGGAACTAATATTTCATAAGACTTCAGGCTTCAAAATCATTAATACATGAAATTCGAAATGAGGAACCTTTGTGTTATCAAGCTGAGAGACTTAGAACTCGTTGCGGCCTCAGTTTCATTTTCATGACTGTAACTTTGCAACCTTAGGTTCAATCTCATAAAATCTTCAGGCTCGTCTCTATGATTATGACTTCAGCTAAGATTCGATTACATTTGAAAGTCAAGGCTTTGTTTATTATTTTATGGGTGTTAGTTTGGTTTCACTTTCAAGTTGTGTGCATCACTTTTCATATGAAAATATTTAATTTTTACACATTTGCCTTGTCCCTCTTCATTGTCCGTCTTCTTATCACCTGTCTAACATTTTTTTTTCATAAGTTCGTTTTTCATGTAACTTCCTAAACTCTCTGTTTTCTTTTCACTTCCATTTCGCATTCTCTCCACGCTTGCTTGGGGAAATGCGCCATTTTCGTTTATGCACTGAAGAACATGTTAGGAGCAGGTGTGCCAAAAGACCTCGGCAGGAAGGTCACGGAGCTGTTCATCTTATTTTTCGCGATAAATTGTAGCTCGTCTGAAGATTCTGTTAGGTGCACAAGCGCGCACATACAGTAACATGCACATAAATATATAATATACTTTACAGTGTAACATACACACAATATATATATATATATATATATATATATATATATATATATATATATATATATATATATATATATATATATATATATATATATATATATATATATATATGTAGAGAGAGAGAGAGAGAGAGAGAGAGAGAGAGAGAGAGAGAGAGAGAGAGAGAGAGAGAGAGCTACTCAAACGCCCATGACATTGTTTTATTCGCAAATACCTAGCCAAAAGTATCGTTTAGTATAGAATTCACTACACTATAAAGTACCGTCTGAAAAATTTACACCCATAGCTAGTTATAAGTGAAGTGCTTCTGCCCTGGCCAAGATTTGAACAGGGGAAAGCTATTTTTTTCTGTTTTTCTATGGTAGAAATTGTTTGTTTGGCTGCGCCATCCTCCTTTGCCAGATCAACCTCACAGACACCACTTTCATATTTTTCTGTTATTTACTTTTCAATTTCTGTTGGTTTCCTATCTCTCCTAGTCTCGTTGGCATCTCTAATCTTCTTAGGGGCCATATGACCGGTATTTGCTCTAGAATTGCAAAAAATGCACAAAGACACACAAGAAAGTTTAGCAGAAATGTGCAGTGAGCTAGACCCATGTGTAGACTGAGCTCTTCTCTTTGTTTCAGCTGGGAGGAGATTTTTCCTTGGACAAGTTCTTAAACTGAATTATCCACTAGTAGAGATGTCTGTTAACCAAGGTTCCACTGTTTAAGTCACGGATGTCACAACATGTACATGATTAATGAAATGTATGTTTGTGGATATATATATATATATATATATATATATATATATATATATATATATATATATATATATATATATATATATATATATATATATGAAATGTATGTGTGTGGATATTAATCATTAAACATGCTGCTAGTGTGAGTGAAAACTATTACTAAACAAAGTTCTCAGATTATTGAAGAGATGGGAGTTCCTCATCGGACTGGTTGTTATCGTTCTCGGCTAGCACTCTGATGGGTCCGCGTTCGATTCTCCGACAGGCCAATGAAGAATTAGGGAAATTTATTTCTGGTGATAGAAATTCATTTCTTGTTATAATGTGGTTCGAATTTCACAATGAGCTGTAGGTCCCGTTGCTAGGTAATCAATTGGTTCTTAGCCATGTAAAATAAATCTAATCCTTCGGACCAGCCCTAGGAAAGCTGTTAATCAGCTCAGTGGTCTGGTTAAACAAAGGTATACTTAGCTTTTGAAGAGATGGGAGAATTGTTCTTGCATTGGATGAATGAAAAACAATTTGGTGGTAATTGTATTCTGAGGCTATCATTTGTGAGGAGGC
Organism: Macrobrachium rosenbergii; assembly: GCF_040412425.1. Taxonomy (NCBI): domain Eukaryota; kingdom Metazoa; phylum Arthropoda; class Malacostraca; order Decapoda; family Palaemonidae; genus Macrobrachium; species Macrobrachium rosenbergii. The sequence goes on from NC_089743.1 coordinate 1,795,975, forward strand.
ATGGCAAGCGTCAGCTGATCACTTGAAAACCGCTGGTGAAGCAAATCCTGATACAAGTAGCACTCGAGACTTCAAAGCCAGTCATGGGTGGTATGATAAATTCAAGAGATGTGACACATATATATTGTGAGGCATGGGGAGACTGCCAGTTCTTACAAAGATGCTGCTGTAAAATATGCGACAGAGTTCAAAGACTATGTAGAGGCTGAAGGTTTTGCTTCTAAATACGTGTTCATTTGTGATAAGACAGGCCTGTTTTAGAAGAATATGCTAAACAGGACCTATATCACCGAAAAGGGCACAAGCCAATGAAGGATAGGCTAACTCTATTGCTCTTGGGAATGCAAGAGGAGATTTAAAACTAATGCCTTAGCTTGTCAATCACTCAGAGAACCTGAGTATTTTTAAAACAACAATGTCATGAAATGTAAGTTAAATGTGATGTGGAAAGCTAAAAATCAAGCCTAGGTAACCAAGCAATTTTTTGTTGAGTGGGTGAATGAAGTCATTGGCCCGGGTGTCTAGAACTACCTTGAGAAGAAATGTTTGCCTCTGAAGGCCCTTCTTGGGCTGGGCAGTGCTCCTGCTTATCCCCAAGACTTTGAGGCTGAGTTGCTGCAGGAGTTTAGCTTCATAAGGGTGAAGTTCTTGTCCCCTACCACGACTCCTCTGATCCAGCCCATGGACCAGCAAGTCATTTCAAACTTTAAGAAACTACACCAAAGCACTGTGTCAAAGGTGCTTTGAAGTGACCTCTGACAGATTTAAATCTGAGAGTGTTACACAGACCCAGAGGGTTAACTCAGTTTCAGAGGGCACTTCAAAGCAACTTTGAAAAGCATATTGCATAAGCCTCATACACAAAGCAAAGAGGTGGAAGGGTCTTTCTCTTACAGGACCATAAACTCTGCTGGGGGGGAATTATGTTTAGATGCTATAACAAAACAAAATCAGATTTTGAAGGCTTTGATCCTGAGCCTGTTGTGAAGGATATTGTGTCTCTTGGCAAACCCATAAGCTTTGAGGTTAGTGTTGATAATGTGGAGGAGCACAAAGCAGAGCTTACCGCAGACGAACTACAGGACCTTCAGAGGGTAAAGCAACAAAAGACAGCTGAGGAATTGTTAGAGAAAGGGGAGGAACTACTTCATTGATAAAAGAAGTGTGTGGACATTGGGGAAAGTGCAAAGTTTCTATGACAAATATCACCATGACAAAGCTGTAGCAAACTGTATTTATAAACTTGCTGATTAACAGAGCTGTCTCTAACTCTAAGAACATTTTAAAACACAACCAAAAAGAAACATCATTGGATATGTTTTTAGCGAGAATGAAACACTGAATCTCAAGAAAAAATCATTATGAAGAGACAGAAAAGAGAAACAACTCCAGAAGCACAACTGCCTGCCATTTTTATGGAAGGGAACTCCTCTTCCATACAAAAGCATCCCTCCTCCTCTTCGCCTTTCTTGCCACCTACCACATATACCATCAGCTATCCCAATTACCGGTAAAGTGAGAAGACCTTTGCACTTATTTCATCTATTTACTTATCTGTTCACATTTTATTGTATAATTTCTGTAGGCCACGCTTGTTACAGTAGAATGAAAAGGATTTTATTTGTTGTATTTTTGGAAGTCTTGAATAAATAAATAGAATTCCCATTATTTCTTATGGGAAAAATTTTGTCCAGTTTAAGGATGGATTAGTGAAAGGAATGACTTCTGGAAAGGATTAGGTCCATTGACTAATGACCTGAGGTCGCAACAACATGGTGAGGAGAAGCCTCACTTGAAGACTGTCTCTGGGGTTGTATCTAATGATCTGACAAATGAAGCACTTGGCTCAACCATAGGCCTGCCCACCTGAACTTGAAGATTTGGCTAATAGCAGTTCTGATGTCCTTAGGCCCTCCTAGGAGTATCATCACATAGGCATAGGTGGAGGAATATTATGAAGGAAATGTCAGTTGGCTGGAGAGAAATACAATAAACAGAAGCCACAAGACAATTGGGTTGCAGCCACATGTGTGAAGAGTGGATGATAGTGATTCGAGTGTGACAGTGTTATTCAGATATGCCCTTAACTCGACAATCCTTTGATAAAGACGTGAGATCTGCCAGCCATACTTCTTCCACTACACTTGATTCATTCCAGTCCCATCTCCAGACATGAAAGACCTGTGTTATGTTGCAGTGCAACAAGAACCACAGGAGCCACATGAGCCAGCAAAGTAAAATATCTGAATTTGCACAGTTAGGGATGGGGTGGAATAAACGGAACATTAAAGAGAATCACTGGTTCCTAAAGGGCGAATACTAGGTTACTTACATTTTATAATGTAAAGCAATTCTGTCATGGGAATTTAATTAGAATTCATCAGTATGATGATAAAAATCTACTGTTGTTAAAAGTATTTTCGTAAACATTGCTTGAAATTTTAGACATATCATGATTAATTTCCACAAATTGATTGTGTTTTACCCTTTGTGATTCTGTTTTTCTGCATTTTTATTCTGCCAGTGCATATAAAGAAGTATCAGCCCTGATATTGGCCTTTCTTTTCTCCCTGGTAATGGGTTTAAACTAGCTGGAAATGCCAGTACAGTGAAAATGGTACAACATGCCTGCTGTGTTTGCCAGAATCCAGAGACAAGAGCACCATTCCTGGTTGTAATGTTACAGTAGGTGGCACAGCTCACTTATGTTAACAGATAGCACTAACCATTGATTCAGCATTTTGTATTTGTTGACTTCTCACTACACAGAAACAGATATTCCAGTATGGAAGCATAGGGTAACATCCAGAGTACTGATGGTTCTGGAGATGGATACAGACTCCAGCTGAAGAATCCAGACTTTAATGGGGAAAGGGACCAAGATGTACCACACACAAAGACAGAAAAACTTATATACTCTAGTATCTTTGTTGAATACATTTGGCTCCTGGCTTCAAGAAACAGATAAGGAACAGGAGAATGTAGACAACCTCTGTTCTATTGAGGAGAAAATCTTACAAGCCTACAAAAAATATTGTCAGCAGACTGATACATACATTGATTTTTTGCTGGGAACCAGGACAGAAGAAGGTTCCAAAGACTTGGACTCCTGCTACGACCTTTTTGACTTCCACCTTAGGAAAAAGGACACTGTTCTATGTAAACTCTAGGAGGCTAGCCAATCTATGATGCAAGCTAAATCTGTGAAGTCAATATGTGCTGGCAGTCAAGGTGCATCTCGAAGTGGGAGTCCTAAGTACACAGACACATCAAGAATTACCAGAAGGAAGTGAGCCAAAGCAGGGGCTGCAAAGGCTAAAATATTTTTTGGTGAGAAAGTAGCCATGATGTTAAGACAGGAAGCTGAAAGGGAGCAGGAAGCAGCTCACAAAAATGCAGAAATGGAACATGAGGCTGCTCACAGGAAAGCTGAACTCCCACTGAATCTCAAGCTGCTAGCAAAATGTCAAAAAGCTGCTGCTCCAAAGACTGAAGCATGTGTCTTTGAAGACTTTGGAGATCAAGACCCGGATTTGGACAATCTTCTCCCACAAGAAACTGAGGATCTCCTTCAATGAGTGCAAGATTTTGTTATCCATAACCTGCAGTAGCCACAACACAGGGTACTGTCCTGGATGACATCATTTTTAACAACACAGAGACCAACTTAAACTGGTAACACACATGTGATTAAGAAATAAAATTCCTGCTTAGAAAGGACTTAATATTTTCTTCAGTGACCGACCTGAATCCTACTTCATATGGAAAGCCACATACTGGTGCATAATCAATGAGCTTTAAGTTTCTGACTCAGAACAGCTGGACCTTCTTGTAAAATTGCTAGGGACTAAGTCTTCTAAACATGCTTTTAGCAACCCAGCAAGAGGTCTACAATGGTTGTGGCAAAGACTGGATGAAAGATATGGGTCACCAGAAATGGTGTAAGGTTCTTTGAAAGAGAAATTATCTAGCTTTCCCAGACTCACCAACAATGGCATCAAGTAATTTTATTATTTGTCTGACAGTCTTCCAGAAATTGAATATATAAAGGAGAACCTCAGCTCCAGGAACCTGCTTGCGTACTTTGACTCCTTCTCTGGTAAATTACCATATGGGCTTCAAGAAAAATGGACCGTGAGAGCTTCAAAATATAAGGCCTGACACAATGTGGCATTCCCACCCTTTACTGAGTTTTCTGAATTTATCAAGGAAGTGAGTTGAATTAAGAATGACCTGGGGTTCATCCATGAACCAGATTCATCACCTTCAAAGATGGCTGGAAAGCAAAACGCTCTGTATAAGAACAGAGTCATCACAAAGAAAACCGATATCAATCAGAAATTTGAGGAATTCATTGTCAGTGCTGGTGAAGCCCAACCATTGAATTGGTGCATACTTCACAAAACAAAGCATTAACTTGATGACTGTAAAGAAATCAGATCAAATCAAAGGAGGAGGCTGTTGAGAGAACGCAACAACATTTGTTATAAATGTTGTGCACACATAAGAACTATGAATGTGCTGCAAGTATTTCATGCAAGGCATGTTGAAGTAAACAACATTCTACTGTGCTACATGTCACAACAAGTGGCAGACCAACAAGGTCATCAAGCTCACTTGTGAAGGAGCATGGCTGGGAGAAAAGGAGCACCACTAAGTCCAGAACTATTGCTTCAGTAAATTCAGCCTGTACTGATGTATGTGGAGACTCATGCAGTAGAAAATCATGTGCCAAGATCCTACCTGATGAAGCTTGCCATGAAGACAACAAGGAAAAGACGGCTCGTATGTAAGTGATCATCGATGACCAGAGAAACTGATTACTTGCACCACCAAAATTCTTCCATTTATCTAATATCTAGGACTCTACAGTAAATTATATCTTGTCTATGTGCACTAGTAAAGTGTGACATCTGGAAGAAGATGAAAAGGATTTCTTGTACAGTTGGTTAATGGAAACTCCAGCCAACAACTGCCACCATTGATAGAGCATGATCATATTCCCAACAACAGAGAGGAAATTCCAACACCTGAGATTATGTTGCACTACCACGCATCTCGAGAGAAATTGGTGGAAACATTGTGCTCGTTAATGACAACTGTCACATTCTGCTGTTAATCTGGAGAGACTTGATAGAGCCCCCTTCATACTCCCTAAAATCTCAACTTCCTAAATAAATGGGAAAGGCCAGAGTACAGCTACCATAGTTGTTCAGGATATGATTTCCCCTGCAGTAATGAGTGGTGAAAGTGCTCTGCATGATTTGCACGAAATCCCTGCATCTTGCAAATATTGTGAAGCAACTATGCAGTTGCATGTCCATTGGGCCACACTGACAGCAGTTTCAAGAGAGAGGTAGGTTGTAAGGAAATATTAGGAAAAGTAGGAGCAGCAAAAAAAGGGATTAAATTGGTATGTGCTTCCTTGGCCATGTTCTTAAACAGAAAGCCAGGTGTTCTTTTATGAAGACAGATCCAGTTTTCTAGGACTACAAAGAATCTTTGTAATGTTGTGTCTGAGATCCATAGTCCTTTGTACATATAGAAACAGTGCTATGACTGGACATGGGAGGATTCTTCCCTATCTGGCACCAAGAAGGACAGACTGGGGATGTTAAAAGAACAAGGAAGAGCTCGAGACTTCAAGTTATTCTTTTCCCTGAAAAGGGGCAATTAGGAAAGGATTTTTCATTGGGAAGTAAAGCCTACATTGCAGGAGATGGCCTGGAGTTCACCAATTCTTTTTACTAAGGCCAAGACCAGTAAAAACAGTCTTAATTGTCAAATCTTGTAGGGAGAATGAGTTTAAGATCAAATAGAGGTATACTCAAATACTTCAGCACTAAATCCAAATGCCATGGCTTAATGCCCATATTAGAAGAGATATCCATACCCATATGTCTTAATATGGATGCTGACATGGAATGATACCCCTTAATAGTGAGAACAGACAAAATTTTAGTGTAATATAAATGAATGAAACACTTAATTAGGTTATTCACAGACGTACAGGTGCAGAAAATCCTTCAGGAATAGCACACAGCTCTATAAATTAAACATTGTCTCTGGTACAGTGCTTTAGTCAATTTCCTTGATCTTCTGCACTCCTTCCAAAAACCCCCTTGCTTGTCGAGTGTCTCCATGCAGTCAGCTGAAGCACAGGGAGGTTATGGTAGAACCTCATGCATCAAGGCTGTTTGAGAAGATCTCTCCTTAGTGGAAGGAATCTTGGGCAGTCTATCAGAAGAGGCAGAAGGTCTGGTCACCATGGAGTGACCAAAGTCATGCAGAGTTCACAGTTAGCCATAATTTTTCCAGAGCCCTTCAAGTCATAGCAAAAGGGGGGAAAAGCATAGACGCCTAATTAATACCAATTTAAAAGCATTGTGTCCACTGCCTAGCTTGCAGATGATGAACTGGCAAACAGTATAGTCACAGGCAATTGTTGAATCTTATGGCAGAGAACTATAAGGAGAGTGCCCCACAGCTTCCAAAGATCCTTGCAGACTTGTGCAGGGTCCATGCTTATGTCAGAATTTGATCCTTCCTGCACGTTGGTTGGCTACAATGTTCATCATTCCTGGCATAAATTGAGATAAAAGCTGAGATTGTGGCTCATGATCAGAACAAAGACCGACTTTGTGCCCCCTTGATTTTGTAGGTAAGCCAGAGAAGTGGTGTTACCTGAAATTAAAGCTCTCTTCATGCCATGAACTATCTCTTCCAATGCTACAGGGGCCTTTCTCATAGCTAGCATCTCCAGGTGATTTATGTGGACCTTCCATTACTCTGTAAACCAGACCCCTGACATGTCTGTCGGCTGCGGCCACTCCCCAACCTTTGGTCGATGCATCTAAATGAGGCCTGGTCTTGTAACAACAAAGTCAATGGCTCTTCTATCTCAGGGACTCTTATAAATCCCTGGAGACCAGAATTTGTATGATGTCTGGTTGAGTTTTCCTATTCCATCAATTCTTGAGGAAGAATGGATTGGCTTCTCCTCACTCTGGCTCCTGTTACCAGCCTTCCTAAGAAGACCATATGTCTCAGTAGAGACAGCTAATTCTTGGTCGGCAAGGGAGTGAAAGACAGAAATTCTTCTAGAACTATTGAAAAATTGTCTATATGCTTCTCCATCAGGGAAGCAAAGTTTGATTTCAGAATATTTAATAATATTTCTAACAGACTTGCTATTTTCAGCTTGCTGTTTTTAGAAGGCTTCTCTTTAGGCTGAACACTAGAATCTACCAGTTGTCAAGATAGAGGAGCATCCTGATGCCCAGCAAGTGGGCTCACTTGTCTAACTGGGACAGGACTCTTGTAAGAACTTGGGGCTGAACTCTGGCCAAAACACACCACCCAAAATTGAAGCACCTTGGACTGAAAAACAAAACGTGGGTATTTCCTAGCATGTCTAGTGACAGCATTAAATCTTCCATCTGGGTCACTGCTATATTCAAACTTGTTGGCTCCATAGTGAGCGGAGTCGGACAAATGAAAAGATTTAGTTTGGAGACATCCAGTACCAGTCTTCATCCCTCTAAAATTTTGGTACCAGAAACAGGTGATTGTAGAACCACCCAGAGATGACTCTTTAACTAACTCTACTACCCCTTTTGCTAAGAGAATCTACTTCCTGCTGCAGGATCTAGAGCCTTGTTGCAGAGGTAGCAGGGAAAAGCTGTTCATGAACTCCCTAGAGGAGCCTGGGAAAAGAAGGGAATGCGGCAACCCTCCTTTAACACCTTTACCACCCACGGATCTGCGGGAGGTCTTGCTAAACTGCATATTATATTCTCGACATTCCTACTACTGGGGCTTGAGGGCTTGGAATATCACTTTTCAACAGTAGCTGAATTTTCCCAAGGCACTCAACATCCTTTTTGGATCCCTATGGCTGGCCTGAAGAAAGAGATGGCTTACCTGTTAGCTTAGGAAGACTCTTGAAACCCTGTGCCAACTAAAAAGGTGGTTGCTATGGTTGTGGGCACCTCTATGCCTGTGAGATATGTAATGATGGCCTGGTGTCTGCTTTTCCCACTGCCAGCGCAATAGTACCCAAGTCCAATGGATTCAGCAAAGAATGTAAGGGGTGCAATACAATTACATCAGCTTTCTGAGCTGCAGAAATTGAATGAGTGTGGAAAGAACATAACTGTTCTTGATGCTTAAACCACAGCATTCATATAGGTTTGCACAAAGTACCTAGGGATTCAGCAACTGTTCTTTACAAGTATCCCAAGGAATCCGCTAAATTATTTCCCGACTGCTGCTTTCACTGAGGGAGAGCTGAAACAATCTCTCTGGCTATATTACCAAGAGTTGCAATACCGTTTTCAGCAGAGATATAATTTATGTAATACAGAATGCAGACTTAGCAAAAAAAAAAAAAAAAAAAAAAAAATTCCACCTCCAAGGGAATTAATGCAATTTCTCTAGATTAAACTGCTCACTTCTCTTTGGATCCAGTATTGAGAAATAATCTGAGTCTCTAATGAAGGAAGGAACCAACTCTGGTAATTCCTTGGTCTCACAGAAAATAGCTCTTCTTTTCCTTATGAACGGATGAATAAATGAAGAAGAGCTCTTCAAAGAAACTTTATTTTGAAGTATCACAGCAGCATCGTACCAATTTAGTGCAGATTTAGTTAATTTAGGGGCTGGACAGGACCGACCCTTGGCTCAAGTCTGGAAGCCCTAAGGGGCCTAGAGTCCTGGACTACTGGCTCTTCAATGAGTCTTTGAAAATCTGACACCAAAACCTCTTCCTCTTCCCCATTAGAGTCGAATTTGGGAGCCTGAGGATCCCCAAGAGGATATAGCTAGATGAAAGGGGGTGGCGGCAACAGAACCACAACTCCCTGGGACAATGAAGTTTCCACTCATCAAACAGAAACTTTAATTTTGACACAAAACTTGCTCAATGGAAGATGAAGAACTGGCCCCAACTTTTGCTTTGGCATCAGAAGAGAGAACCCCCTTCATTAGTGCACTCCCTCCTCAATGACGTGGTGGCTGGCAGCAAT
>NC_089743.1:1810000-1840000 GCF_040412425.1 Macrobrachium rosenbergii
CATTTTACCCGCTACTTAAATTTCAGCTTCCTTTTTCAATCTTGTCCAATTCCTCCAACTACTATTTCTAAGTACCACTATGGGAGTGTCTTCCAGTACCACTTTTAGATCCTTGTACCTTATTCTTTTATTTTCTGGGTCTCTTTACCTTGCTGTCCAACGCTCCAGCTCCTCTTTTCACTGTCTTGAGCTCTGACCGTAAGCGTCCCAATGATGGGCTTCTTAGCCTACATTTCATAAAATCATAACACCGTTCTCATCCCCATTACATAATCTTGCTTTCATCAGGCTTGGTCTAGAGAAGGTCAGTAGATTACCTGTGCGCCGGATTTCATTTGAAAGCAAAAACATAATTATATTATGTGTTGCCTTTGCTGTTTGTCTGGGATTGAATGGTGCGGCCAGCTTTGTTTATTGCTTCGTGTGATGTGCAACCTTAATATGGTATATATCTAACGAGTATGGTTTTGGCACCATTTTGCGTCTTGTTCCAAAATCTCTAAAAGATAGTTGATATGCGTGGAAAAGTTGACGTCACTCAGTTTGGTCGTACTCATGTGATACCGGATCAATAAGAAGGTACAGCTTCAACATTGACAATAAAATGAGAAGTAACCTACGGACTAACTGGTGCAAAGTTAGGCAACCTCCTTTACAAATAACAAGATCTAAAGTCCGTGTTATTTTTCTTTATGTTCAGCTCAGCTGCTTGTGGATTAAGAAGTTTTACCAATATTCGAAAACTGTTTCAACCCTCAATCCAACCATGTTCGCAATCGTTCAGTTTCACATGGCATTTTTCTTGTTTTGCTCTCCTAGTTTATCCGCAACTGGTTTTCGATTTTTCTTTAATCTCTTGAGCTTAGTTTTATACACATTTTGTTTCTCTTCCTTCGTTTCATGACTCTCTCTCTCTCTCTCTCTCTCTCTCTCTCTCTCTCTCTCTCTCTCTCTCTCTCTCTCTCTCTCTTTCACGATGGTCATTCTTAAAGAGGTTATACAGTAAGATGGAAGAAAGATATTTTACCGGTAAGATCTAAAGTATTGCCTTTCGAAGTACCCTCGTTCCAGTAAGATCTAAAGCATTGCCTTTCGAAATACACTCGTACCAGTAAGATCTAAAGCATTGCCTTTCGAAATATTCTCATTCAAGTAAGATCTAAAATATTGCCTTTCGAAATACTCTCGTACCAGTAAGATCTAAAGCATTGTCTTTAGAAATACTCTCGTTCCAATAAGATCTAAAGCATTGCCTTTCGAAATACCCTCGTTCCAGTGAGATCTAAAGCATTGTCTTTAGAAATACTCTCGTTCCAGTATGACGTAAAGCATTGCCTTTCAAAATACCCTTGTTCCCGTAAGATCTAAAGTATTGCCTTTCGAAATACCCTCGTCCCAGTAAGATGTAAAGCATTGCCTTTCGCAATACCCTTGTTCCAGTAAGATCTAAAGCATTGCCTTTCGAAATACACTCGCACCAGTAAGATCTAAAGCCTGGCCTTTCGAAATACTCTCGTTCCAGTAAGAACTGAAGAATTGTCTTTCGAAATACCCTCATACCAGTAAGATCTAAAGCATTGCCTTTCGAAATACTCTCGTTCCAATAAGATCTAAAGCCTTACCTTTCGAAATACTCTCGTTCCAGTAAGATCTAAAGCATTGAGTTTCGAAATACTCTCGTACCAGTAAGATCTAAAGCATTGTCTTTAGAAATACTCTCGTTCCAATAAGATCTAAAGCCTTACCTTTCGAAATACTCTCGTTCCAGTAAGATCTAAACCATTGCCTTTCGAAATACTCTCGTTCCAATAAGATCTAAAGCCTTACCTTTCGAAATACTCTCGTTCCAATAAGATCTAAAGCCTTACCTTTCGAAATACTCTCGTTCCAGTAAGATCTAAAGCATTGCCTTTCGAAATACTCTCGTTCCAATAAGATCTAAAGCCTTACCTTTCGAAATACTCTCGTTCCAGTAAGATCTAAAGCATTGCCTTTCGAAATACTCTTGTTCCAGTAAGATCTAAAGCATTGCCTTTCGAAATATTCTCGTTCCAGTAAGATCTAATGACTTTCGAAATGTTCTCGTTCCGGTAAGATCTAAAGCATTGCTTTTCGAAATCCCCTCATACCAGTAAGATCTGAAGCATTGCCTTTAGAAATATTCTCGTTCCGGTAAGATCTAAAGCATTGCCTTTCAAAATATTCTCGTTCCAGTAAGATCTAATGACTTTCGAAATATTCTCGTTCCGGTAAGATCTAAAGCATTGCTTTTCGAAATCCCCTCATACCAGTAAGATCTGAAGCATTGCCTTTCGAAATATTCTCGTTCCGGTAAGATCTAAAGTATTGCCTTTCGAAATATTCTCGTTCCAGTAAGATCTAATGACTTTCGAAATATTCTCGTTCTGGTAAGATCTAAAGCATTGCTTTTCGAAATCCCCTCATACCAGTAAGATCTGAAGCATTGCCTTTAGAAATATTCTCGTTCCGGTAAGATCTAAAGCATTGCCTTTCGAAATATTCTCGTTCCAGTAAGATCAAATGACTTTCGAAATATTCTCGTTCTGGTAAGATCTAAAGCATTGCTTTTCGAAATCCCCTCGTACCAGTAAGATCTGAAGCATTGCCTTTAGAAATATTCTCGTTCCAGTAAGATCGAAAGCATTGCCTTTCGAAATACCCTCATACCTGTACGATCTAATGACATTTTGAAATATTCTCGTTCAGAAAGATCTAAAGCATTGCTTTTCGAAATCCCCTCGTACCAGTAAGATCTGAAGCATTGCCTTTAGAAATATTCTCGTTCCAGTAAGATCGAAAGCATTGCCTTTCGAAATACCCTCATACCTGTACGATCTAAAGCATTGCATTTTGTAATACTCTCATACCAGAAAGATCTAAAGCATTGCCTTTCGAAATACTCTCGTACCAGTAAGATCTAAAGCATTGCCTTTCTAAATACCCTCGCACAAGTAATATCTAAAGCATTGCCTTTCGAAATACTCTCGTTCCAGTAAGATCTAAAACATTGCCCTTGGAAATACTCTCGTACTAGTAAGATCTAAAGCATTGCTTTTCGAAATACTTTCGTTCCAGTAAGCTCTAAAGCATTGCCTTTCGAAATACTCTCATTCCAGTAAGATCTGAAGCATTGCCTTTCCAAATACTCTCGTTCCAGTAAGATCTGAAGCATTGCCTTTCCAAATACTCTCGTTCCAGTAAGATCTAAAGCATTGCCTTTCGAAATACTTTAGTACCAGTAAGATCTAAAGCTTTGCTTTCGAAATACCCTCGTACCAGTAAGCTCTAAAGCATTGCCTTTCGAAATACTCTCGTTCCAGTAAGGTGTAAAGGGTTGCCTTTCGAAATACTCTCGTTCCAGTAAGATCTAAAGCATTGCCTTTCGAAATACTTTAGTACCAGTAAGATCTAAAGCTTTGCTTTCGAAATACCCTCGTACCAGTAAGATCTAAAGCATTGCCTTTCGAAATACTCTCGTTCCAGTAAGGTGTAAAGGGTTGCCTTTCGAAATACCCTCGTACCAGTAAGATCTAAAGCATTGCCTTTCGAAATACTCTCGTTCCAGTAAGGTCTAAAGGATTGCATTTCGAAATACTCTCGTTCCAGTAAGCTCTAAAATGTAAAGCATTGCCTTTCGAAATGCTCTCGTTCCAATAAGATCTGAAGCATTGCCTTTCGAAATACCCTCGTTCCAGTAAGATCTAAAGCATTGCCTTTCGAAATACTTTCGTTCCAGTAAGATCTGAAGCATTGTCTTTCCAAATACTCTCGTTCCAGTAAGATCTAAAGCATTGCCTTTCGAAATACTTTCGTTCCAGTAAGATCTAAAGCATTGCCCTTCGAAATACTCTCGTACTAGTAAGATGTGAAGTATTGTCTTTCGAAATACCACCGTTCCAGTAAAATCTCAAGCATTGCCTTTCGAAATTCTCTCGTACCAGTAAGATCTAAAGCATTGCTTTTCGAAATACTCTCGTTCCAGTAGGCTCTAAAGCATTGCCTTTCGAAATACACTAGTTCCAGTAAGATGTAAATCATTGCCTTTCGAAATACTCTCGTACCGGTTAGGTCTAAAGCATTGAGTTTCAAAATCCTCTCCAGTAAGATAAGATTCTGAAATAGGTTGCAATAAGATCTAAAATACTTTCGAAATACTCTTGTTCCAATAGGCCTTCAAAATACTCGTTCCAGTAAATCATTGACTTTCTAAACACCCTCGTACCAGTAAGATCTAAAGCATTGCCTTTCGAAATACCCTCGTTACAGTAAGATCTAAAGCATTGCCTTTCAAAATACCACCGTTCCAGTAAGATCTAAAGCATTACCTTTCGAAATACTCTCGTTACAGTTAGATCTAAAGTATTGCCTTTCGAAATACTCTCGTTCCAGTAAAATCTAAAGCATTGCCTTTCGAAATACCCTCATTTCAGTAAGATCTAAAGCATTGCCTTTTGAAATACTCTCGTTCCATTAAGATCTGAAGCATTCCCTTTCCAAATGCTCCCGTACCAGTAAGATCTAAAGCATTGCCTTTCGAAATACCCTCATTCCAGTAAGATCTAAAGCATTGCCTTTTGAAATACTCTCGTTCCATTAAGATCTGAAGCATTCCTTATCCAAATACTCCCGTAGCAGTAAGATCTAAAGTATTGCCTTTCGAAATACCTACGTTCCAGTAAGATCTAAATCCTTGCCTTTCGAAATACTCTCGTACCAGTTAGATCTAAAGCATTGCCTTTCGAAAAACTCGCTCCAGTGAGATCTAAAGCCTTGCCTTTCGAATTACCCTCATACTAGTAAGAATTAAAGCATTGCCCTTCGAAATACTCCCGTACTAGTAAGATCTAAAGCATTGCCTTTCGAAATACTCTCTTTCCATTAAGATATAAAGCATTGCCTTTCCAAATACCCTCGTAACTAGTAAGATCTAAGGCATTGCCTTTCGAAATACTCTCTTTCCATTAAGATATAAAGCATTGCCTTTCCAAATACCCTCGTACCAGTAAGATCAAAAGCATTACCTTTCGAAATACTCTCGTTCCAGTAAGATCTAAATTTTTAGCCTTGCGTTTCGAAATGCTCTCGTACCAGTAAGATCTAAAGTACTGCCTTTCGAAATACTCTCGTTCTAGTGAGATCTAAAACCTTACTTTCGAAATACCCTAGTACCAGTAAGATCTAAAGCATTGCATTTCAAATACCACCGTTCCAGTAAGATCTAAAGCATTGCCTTTCGAAATACCATCGTAACAGTAAGATCTAATGCATTGCCATTCAAAACACCCTCGTGCCAGTAAGATCTAAAGCATTGCCATTCGAAATACTCTCGTTCCACTAAGATCTAATGCATTGCCTTTCGAAATTTTCTCGTTCTATTAAGACCTAAAGCATTGCCTTTCGAAATACTCTCGTTCCAGTAATATCTGAAACATTGCTTTTCGAACTATTCTCGTTCCAGTAAGATCTAAAGAATTACCTTTCGAAGTACCCTCGTTCCTGTAAGGTCTAAAAGCCTTGCCTTTCGAAATACTCTCGTACCAGTAAGATCTAAAGCATTGAGTTTCGAAATACCCTCGTACCAGTAAGAAGTAAAGCATTGCCTTTCGAAATACTCTCGTACCAGTAAGATCTGAAGTATTGCCTTTAGAAATACACTTGTTCCAGTAAAATATAAAGCATTGCCTTCCGAAATATTCTTGTACCAATAAGATCTAAAGCACTGCCTTTCGAAATACTCTCCCTCCAGTAAGGTCTAAAGGATTGCCTTTCAAAATACTCTCCTTCTAGTAAGATCTAAAGCATTGCCTTTCGAAATACTATCGCACCAGTAAGATTTAAAGTATTGCCTTTCGAAATACTCTCATTCCAGTAAGATCTAAAGCATTGCCTTTCGAAATACTCTCGTTCCAGTAAGGTCTAAAGGGTTGCCTTTCGAAATACTCTCGTTCCAGTAAGATCTAAAGCATTGCCTTTCAAAATACTCTCGTTCCAGTAAGATCTAAAGGATTGCTTTTCGAAATACTCTTGTTCAAGTAAGCTCTAAAGCATTGCCTTTCTAATTACACTCGTACCAGTAAGATCTAAAGCATTGCCTTTGTAAATACTCTCGTTCCAGTAAGATCTGAAGCATTGACTTTCGAAATATTCTCGTTCCAGTAAGATCTAAAGCAATGCTCTTCGAAATACTCTCGTACCAGTAAGATGTGAAGCATTGCCTTTCAAAATATTCTCGTTCCAGTAAGGTCTAAACGATTGCCTTTCGAAATACTCTCGTACCAGTAATATCTAAAGCCTTGCCTTTCGAGACACTCTCGTTCCAGGAAGATCTAAAGCATTGCCCTTCGAAATACCCTCGTAACAGTAAGATCTAAAGCATTGCTTTTCGAAATACTCTCGTTCCAGTAAGGTCTAAAAGATTGGCTTTCGAAATACTCTCGTTCCAGTAAGATCTAAAGGATTGCCTTTCGAAATACTCTCGTTCCAGTAAGATCTAAAGGATTGCCTTTCGAAATACTCTCGTTCCAGTAGCGTCTAAAACACTGACTTTCTAAATACCCTTGTACCAGTAAGATCTAAAGCATTGCCTTTCGACATACTCTCGTCCAATAAGATCTAGAGCATTGCCTTTCGAAATTATCTCGTTCCAGTAAGATCTAAAGCATTTCGTTTCGAAATACTCTCTTTCCAGTAAGATGTAAAGCACTGCCTTTCGAAATACTCTCGTTCCAGTAAGATCTAAAGCTTTGTCTTTCGAAATACTCTCGTTCCAGTAAGGTCTAAAGCATTGCCTTTTGAAATACTCTCGTTCCAGTAAGATCTAAAATATTGCCATTTGAAATACTCTCGTTCCAGCAAGATCTAGCGCATTGCCTTTCAAAACACCCTCGTACCAGTCATCAGTACTTTCTTTCTCTCTGTTGAATCAATTCTCTCTCTCTCTCTCTCTCTCTCTCTCTCTCTCTCTCTCTCTCTCTCTCTCTCTCTCTCTTCTTCTTCTTCTTCTTCTTCTTCTTCTTCTTCTTCTTCTTCTTCTTCTTCTTCTTCTTCTTCTTCTTCTTCAGTGGAGTCGCCTGCTGGCTAGTAATTACAGCAGTGTTGTTCCCACTTTCTTTTTGCTGCATTCTGAAGAATGTTACAGCGTAGCTTGCATGTAAGAGGAAAGGAATGACTGTTTGTTATGGCTTCATTTTTTTTTAAACTAAACAAGCAGAGGCATATGGTATCAGTTTTAAGAATAAATGCACTGAAAGGAGCCCTATGGTTTATGTTGTAAATGTTTCATTTTTAAAAATTGAACAGGCAAAGCAAATATCAATAAATATGTTAAAATGATTAATTTTCATGTATTTTTTTTCGGGAATTGAGTATGGAAAGCCATATATTATCATTTAACATAAATTTACTTAAGGGAATATTTTAATGTTCCTTTCATGTTTTTTTTAATTAGACAAGAAAAGCATTATATTACCATTTCTGAGAATAAATAGCCTTCATATGGTGTTGCCTTCATGTCCTACTGTTATGTGAAATACCATCTCCCAAAATTAGTGTTTGAAATTAGTCAGCATTCTGTGCTGTAATATTTTTGCTTCATATGAATGAATGAAATTAAGGAAGAAATCAGTGAAAATGAAATGACTGTCAAGGAAAATCAAGGAATTTTAGTTGTAGTTTTAAGGAAATCTCATTTGAATGAGTGGAAACACTGAGTAGGTACAAGAAGTGTTAGATGCTTTGGTGTATGGTGAGAAGTTCCTTGTCGAAAGTGCTGTACGTCTGTTGACTGGACTCTTCCAGCTGAAGAAGACGAGGGATTTGGGGCTTCCCACTGATGGTTTATTCTTTTATAGTGCCTGAGGCGACTTACTGGCATCCGTGGTTAGGGTGTGTTTGCCTTCTGGATTGGGGAATACCAGAGTGGTGTAAGCTGTCCTGTGAACTCCTGCAGGCTTATCATGGTAGTTGGAGTGCCGTTTACCTCGACCTGATGAGATTATCAGAGATATGATCTTTTGGATTTCTGGAGAAGAAAATTGCGTCTGGCCATGCCTTCAAAACCTAACAGGTCTCTGAGGGGAAGCAGCTGAGAAACATGGGGACCTCAAACGTGGGAATACCCACACCCACTTTCTTCGAGGGGAAAAATCCACGAAGATAAGATCTCCTTCAGGAGTAGGCCTAGATGATTTGGCCAATCAAACGCCATCAATGCCAGAGACCTAAAGACGTCCTTCAAGGAGGCAGTAGCCAATGAACAACAGGAATTCCTTAAAACAAACCTCCAAAAGTTGGAATGAAGCAGTGGAGGAGGTGCCATGGGAAGAGGGACATGCCCAGAAACGTGACGTCACGGCTGACACCGAAGAACACAGGTGATATAAGGAGAAAACACACCGAAAAGCGAGCAGTGGAAGAGAAGACACAAGAAGAGGGAGTGTTAGAGGCGTGTGGAAGTGATCCCAAAAGGGCTCCAAGTGATTTGTGAACTTATATAAATTTACTGAGTGCCCATAGACTAAGTAAGAATTCTAAGCCCAAGTTTACCGTCTTATAATATTTTACAATGTGCCTTTTAAGATGAAGACTCGCTAACTAATACCCAATTAAAGGTGGAAAGTTTAAAAGAAAGTAAGACAATAGACAAATGTATTCAGGGAAACATAATTTTCATTTTACACCAAGATTTAAAAAAAAAAACTTGTGAATTTTCCAAGACAGCTGACATAAAGTGAGTGCAAAGATTAACACACATCAACCGAGCTGTTCCTAATGTGAAACAGAATAGCTTTTTCAAAGAAGAATTCCCTCCCACAATATATATATATATATATATATATATATATATATATATATATATATATATATATATATATATATATATATGTATACCATCATCTGTTATATTTACACCCAGCTGCTTATAGGAATCAACAACTTGCCCTATTCCAACGCATCCACATTAACATTTATTACTCCACCTTCCTAGACTCAATTTACCTTTTTGAATTTTGAATTTTCTCTTCAAACATCAAGCATTTAGCACTCTATTCACGGCTAAATTTTTTATCTTGTGTAACTGCATTTATATGTACAGCCACAGATTTAACATATCCTAGGTATCTATGCATCAGATATAGTGATAGAACAGGACAACCATCGAATGCTTTATTTTTACACATTAGTAATTTTAATCACATGATTCACTGGGAGGGGCAAAAGTTGTTTTATATTGTAACAACTTAACTCTCAGAAATGTAATAAAATCGGCTGTGATTGAATATCACGGTGACTCACTGAATGTAAGCCAGGGCAAATGGTTTGGAATCAAACAGAAATTAAATGTGAATATCTACATCCCAGAATTGGTAACCCAAAAATAACCAAGTAAGATATAACATAGTGCTATCAATTTCCACTTAATGAGTCTCTACAACATAAGAGTCAAAATAAGTCAGACACGACCGAAGTCATGAAAAGTCACACTCCCCTCCATTTATTTGACCTCTAATTCAATACATCTAAGAAAATAAAGGGAAAACAGAACTTTTAAAAAATAGGCACAGAGAACAAAATTTGGGATATCTCCCACGTTACTAACCCCAGAAAAATGCACATAATAAAACATGGCAAAGTCAAAATTCAGGAAACCCAATAAAAATCAGACATATAAAATAAACATAAATGGGGAGAAAGATATTCAAAGCATGGTAACAGTTCAAAGAATAGTACATGTTAAACAAAGTTATTGAAACCCATTTGGGTTTTTGAAAAACAAAGTCTAAGCTCACCTCACAGGCAGTGCACAAAGCCTTCCAGCAAAGAGGATTTTTTCACTAGGAAATCAAGACCCGAATGTCTAGCCTGTACTCAAAATGGAAAATTCACACTTCCAATGACACGCCCATGAGAGCAAACTCGCAAACGAATGCTCCTCCAGAACTTGACGACTTCCGATTATCGGAACATTCTGACATGGTCAGAACATCACCCAAGGAACGATGCCCTCAGTTTCCATGGGCAGCGAGACTGACGACGGGCTTTTGTCAGCACTGACTCGTGAATACGTAGGCACTGATTCGCATTTACCTTGCCCAGATATATCTCAAAGAAAGCTTAGCTAAAAAAAAAAAAATAAAATATACAACATTATGCTTAAGCTTTTCATATGATACATTTATATATCAAAGTTATTATATATGTCAAACTCTACTCACTTATGCTTTATTTGCATAGAATGACAATCTTTTAACAGAATGCTCTTTATACAGATGATTCTTTGATAACATGGTTGGTAGGCCTGTTCATGTATGAAACGTTTCATAATGATTTGGACAAAATCCTTAAAAAGTTGTATAAAAGGAATTTTCTTGCTTTTTTTTTTTACTTGTTATACTTGATTGTAATTTTCATATTGTAAAATATTTTCTCAAGCTGATTAATATATGGATTATAAAAAAATAAATACACTCCGAACGACTTATTTTGTAAAGCAGTACAATATATAATAGTGTGATTGTACAATCTATATAGCAATACAGCCGTGAATAATGGTGTGACAGTGAAACTATATGTAAATGATTTTGTCAATATTCTCTGAGGAGAATATCATAACAAGATTCTGCCACAATATGTGTGAAAGAAGGCTCGTGGTGGAATTAGCCTTTTGGCTTATAATGGTGTGATTAAAACACTAAGTAAAAGAGTAAAAGACAAAATATGGAATTTATTCACACCCGAACACGGTGATTTCACTTTAAATTGAACGAAACTCGTGTAAATGGTCTGGTGGACATGTGTGAAAGGAGGCTTATGGTGGAATGGCCTTTGGTTATAATGGTGTAATTAAAGCATTGAGTAAAATATATAATATGAATCTTCTCACACTCAGATATCATGACTTTACTTTAAACTGAGCGTGACTCGTGACAGTGGTCTCATGGAAACTGTTTACACTGTTCTTCGTGTAATGGCTCCTCACTCTCAGCTGCCAATGAAATAAATTCTGCTCGACGAAGATATGTGCTCTCCTTTCTACATCAGATGTCAGAAAGGTATGTCTGGATTTTTATTTATTTTTTTTTTTTTTTTGGCTTTCTGTCTGCCTGCTCTACCACTGTTTGTCTGTCTTCCCTCGCTCATTACTTGGCTAATATATACGGTGGCCCTCATTTCTCACTCAAACTGATGATATCTTACTAACATCTTATACAAATCTTCATTCAAACTAATCTTATGTAAGATGTTAATGCACATTATGACTGGATTCTCAAATACAGGAGAAAAGAAAAGAATTCATTCATTCTCAAAACCAACACAGAAAATTTATATTAAGAAAAATGATCTCATAAATTTCTTTTAATTAAGCCTGCTGAAGTAATCTATCCCAATGCTGAGCTTTCCTGGAATGCTCTCCACTCAAAACTAGTAGCACTGGAGTGCTATGGTCCACCTCTTTATCCTTGGACTTTATATCTTGCAATGTTAAATGTATGCAGTGGCTTGTGGTCTGTCTGTAACATAAAATCTGCCCCATATAAGTATGGATGAAATCTCTGGTGCAAATATTATCACTAGGCATTCCTTTTCAGTGGTATGATAGGTGCGCTTGTTCTGGACTTAATACTCTCGTAAGCTGTTAGAAATATACCATCCGCAAACTCTTGCAGTAAATACCTTTTAGTCCTTCATTAGATGCATCCATCCTCACGAGAATAGTCCAATCGAAGTTTGGTACTCTTAGCCTCAGTGAATCTCCTAAAGATTGTTTCGTCCATCAAATGCCTTTAGTTGAGGTGCCTTCCACGCCGCCCTATTCAGTCAATCAAAGGTGCTGCTTGACTTGCTTAGTTGTTCACTAATTTCCTGTAGTAGCCTGAAAAAAACAAATAATGCTCAAACTTGCATCTTGGTCCTTGGTGGTGCTGCTTCCTGGATCTTCACTAGCTTTGCTTCATCCATGGCAATCCTATTACAGTTGACGATGTATTCAAGGAATACCACTTTGTTGTATCCCATACAACACTGGGGTGGTTGGATAGACAGTTCTGCTTCCCTCAGTCTCTGGAATAGGTCTGTGAATCCCTCAGTGTGTTCTCCTCATACCAATGTATGAATCAACATATCCACAAAATGGTCAGTGTTCATTTGTGGAAAGTTCGACCATTATAGCCTCTGGATCTCTCATGAGTTCATTGTCAAACTTGGTTATGGTGTTCAGATGATAGTAGTTCATGCAGAACCTGTTGATCCACCCTTCTTCCTTACCATTTCTAATGGCAACCAGCATGCAGAAGTTGACCTTCTGATAATCCCCATCTTGAACATCTAAACCTCTTCCTGTATCAATTCCCTACTAGCAAACAGTAAAAGATGAACTTGCTCTAACTGGCTGGCCTGCCATCATTTTGATGTGGTGTTATCCCATCAGAGTCCTTTCTGGATTATTGGTTGTGATGCCTTGGTATTCCTCCAGCAACTGCAATACCTGCTTCTTCTGCTGCTTGCTTTAGTTGCTGCTAACATTGACATTTCAGCAAGTCTCTTCTTCTTGCTGCAGTTGAAGTTCCAACCAGCTCTCATCTGGAGTTACTTGGTCCTCACTGGCTTCCTTCTCAGTGGCAGTCGCTCTCTGGCATCTTTCTTCTCCAACAACAGTCGCTGCTGCTTCAATTGCTTCTCTCTCATGGTAGCCAGTTAGGATGTTTGCATGAAAAGTCTTTAGATCTCCACTAACATCAACCATGTAGCCCATGCAATTAACCTCTTCCTTGACTTTTTATTGCTCTCCATTGATCGTAATAAATACACCTGTCCCACCCTGAACTGACAATTTTTTATCCTCTCGCAGTATCCAGTCCATAAATCCTTGAGAGTCTGCAGTGGTCTTCATACAGTCCTTCCATACAGTAGCTCAAACAGTGAAAATCTAGTGATTGACTTTGGTACCTCTCAATATGCAAACAGAATCATTGGTAAATACTGTCCCAGTCCTCTGGTCACAACTGCTGTTGTGCCCTTTTCCAAATCTATTGCTGCATCACTCTCCTCTGGCTATCCCTTTGGTCATCTGCCCCTGCAGCTTTATCAACCATCTCAGCCTCAGCTTTGATGGTGTCTTTGGGGTCTTTTATACCTGGGGTGCTTCTAAGAATAAGACCATAAATGGGATTTCTAGGTAGCATTTTATATACAGTGTTACATAAATCTTTGCAACTGGATACCTATGGATACTCCTATCAATGAGCACACAAACCCATTTCTCATCAGTCATTTGGTCTTCAGTTAACAAACTCCATTGTACAACTGCACTTGCCTATGTACCCCTCAGTAACTGGTAACGGACAGTGGCACTTTTTTGTTTTGTAGATCTGCCAGCCATCCTCATCAGTCTTCCAATTGGACTACATTGACATCCTCACAAATCATGATAGCAGTCACCTCCCTTGGTTCTTCTCCTACCATTGCACTGGCTGTCTTTTGCTTGAATTTTTGCTGCTCCTAACTCTTTACAGGCATGCAGTTTTGGCTAAATTTCCAGGTTTGTGACATATAGAGTACTTACCTTCATTTTTGTCATTCTACTGCTCTTCCTTATTCCTAACAGGCTAAGTATCCTGACCTACGACACACAAGACACCTATCTTTATTCATCAATCTGATTCTGTTCTGAGGTCTTGCCTACAGTATTTTAATCTCTGAATACTCCCTCTAGACTTATTCATTGGCTTCTGTCATTCCACTAAGCAAGCTTCACAATCTCTCCAATTTCTTTTGGTATTCTTCTCAGAAGCATAGTGCCATCTCAGTCAAACATGTGCTGACAAACAGTACCATGATGAGTAAATCTGCTAATTCATCGAACTCGTTGCTGCATTCAGTCATTTCAATCCAGTTATTGAAAATTTTACATAGCCTAGCAGATGTGCAGTCTCAACTTTTCTGGCCTAGCCTTAATTAATTTTTTCTAAATCCCTCCACAATCATCTATTACTTTTTTAGCAGCTTTCTTTATGGTATCATAATTCAAAGCCTTGCAGAAAGCACACTAGAAAAAACTTGCAGACCCTTACCTGTTAGTAATGGATTTAGACAAATAGCCCACTCATCCTTAGGTTACACTGAGCTTTTAATGAAAATTTCATTCATTATATCTCCATCAAATCTAAGCAACTTGGGCTTTGCAGTGACTATAAGGGTGTAAGTGCTGCTTTATGGTCTCTATGCAGTATTAACTTCACCCTTGTTAGCTTCAACTTTGAGTCTTATTACTTGAAGTTCTTGTTCCTGCAGCCTTTCAGCTGTCACTCTGCAGAGGCTGTTTATGCACTTAATCACTCACCTCCTGTCCTCCCAGTCCCATTTCAAGGAGTTTTTGAAGCTCCGTTGCCATAGTCACTTCCATGCTACTCATCTTATAGGTTAAAAAAATCTCACCAATTGAGCCTGTCACGGTTGCCAAGTTATGTCACAATATGTGTAGAGGGTTTGTGATGGGAATGGCCTTTTGGCTTTGTATTGCTATGATTAAAACACGGAGTAAAAGGTAAAACATTAATTCTTTCATAACCTGAATAAGATCATTTCACTTTAGGCTGAGAGAAAGTCCTAACTCTAATTTAGCTGAATTTCCTTTGCCTTCTGTCTGTCTGCTTTGCTACTGTCTGCCTTCTGCCTCTCTCGTTCCTTGGCTAATATAATTATATGAAGGCCTTCAGTTCTCACTCAAACATTCAAGCTTATTCTCTGTGGTGCCACTAAGGAGAAGCTGTGTAATCCTAGCTGACTTGGGTAATGTGGAAATATCTTTAAAATAAAACAGATCACAAGAAACCTTTAATAAACTTATTCTTAACATGCTTTTATACTTAAATAAAAGCAATAAAATCTTACTACCATCTTTAAAAAAATTTCCATTCAAACTAACCCCATGCAAGAAATTAATTTACATTATGACTGGGCATTAGTTATAGAACTGGTTGTAAGCTATCTAACCAGGGAACTTCTTATATAAGGAATCACATTATCAAATGTAAAAGTACCATCAAATATGAGGATTTTAAAATTATTGGCCAAACAAAGGAACTCAACGAACTGCTGATTTTGGAAACGTTAAATATCAAATTACGAGTTCCGACTCTAAACACCATTCCTCTGCTGTCCCGTTGTCTTTAGCCTAAATTTTCTGTCAGTCTTTGTACCTCTTGACGTTGTTTACGTTTTAGTGTGTTTTTATCTTTGATGCTGAAAGGTTGGTTGTGTGGAGCTGTCTTCAGCTGCAGTTTTATGAGTGTATGCTTTTTCCTTTTTATTGTATGTGTTGGCGTTCTTTTTATTTATATATAATTTTGCCGAGATATTTAAATGTTCGTTTCGTTTTTATATATTTTTTGTGTACCTCTAGTCTCAGTTTTAATCAAGAGTGCATGTAATTTAAGTCTGTGAGTTGTAATTTTACCATTAAAATTGTTTTAGGTTTTTTCAACTATTGGATCTTATAATCAGCTCTTATTTTATGTTAACGTATTATATTTTATTTTGTAGAAAATCCCTGAATATGTGGCGATGTTGTCACGAAACGCAGGATTAAAACAAAATGCGTATCCCATCATATTCCTGCCCTTAATCTGCTTCATCGTATATATATATATATATATATATATATATATATATATATATATATATATATATATATATATATATATATATATATATATATAGTATATATATATATATATATATATATATATATATATATATAAATAATATGTATATATGTACATATATATATATATATATATATATATATATATATATATATATATATATATATATATATATATATATATATATATATATATATTTATATATTTATGGCTGTGAAATATTTTCTTTTAAAACAAAATTCCATCTAATAAAAGGAGTCCATAAAAATGCCAAAATGTAGAAAGTTCACACAATATATTTCGGAGAACAACTGCCTCCCTCGACAGGCAGGTGATGAATAAGATTTATACCAAGAGATCCAGAGATCAGCCGTTACGTTAGCCCAGTTGACAATTTCTACTTAATCTTCTTAATCGGTGGTTGGGGGAAGATTTTATCTACAATATCTGAGCCCCAAGCTCCTTTTGAGAGATTCATCATTTTTTTGAATCTACACCTGGCTTTTGAACCGACAATTGCCCTATAAATTATGCGTAACAAATTCCAATTTATTCTGTGATTATGGCTATTTATGTGATTAAAAATAGATGAGCTCTGTTGGCCATACCTTACTGGACGTTTGTATTGTATTAATTTCTGGGGGAGTTATTTACCTGTAAAACCGATGTAGGATTGGCCACAGTTGAGGCAAGATATTTCATATACTCCTGTGTCTTTGGGGATTGGCTTTTGTTGGACGTTAATCAGGGATTTGGCTAGAGGTATTTGGATAGATAAAAGCAAAAGGGATAGAGTTTCAAGTGTCTGTTTCAACGTCTTAATCCTGTCCATGTGTGGGATTTTGATTTTATTGTTGGGTGTCTCTCTAGTCTTGTTTTGAGGGGGACGGTAGAAGATTACATGAGCTTTATGGATCGCTTTCTCATTTATATGGCCAGGGTACTTTAAAGATGACAACTGCTTACGGATTAGTTCAATGTCCTTTTCTAGGAAATCTGGGGAGCAAATTTGTAAGGCTTTTAAGAATAAATTGCTGGCTACGCCAGTCTTGATAGAAATGTCATGATAACTAAAATAGTGAATGTATAAAAGTGAAAATGTTGGGTTTTCTGTATACAGTAAATTTGTATTCTGTCATGTCTCTAATTATTAAAGCATCAAGAAAAGAAATTTTGTCGTCTGTGTCCCATTCAACTTTAGATTTCATGCTGGGCACTAATGCATTTAATTTTGAAAGCAATTCGTTGAAATTACCCCACCTTTAATCCCAAAATGTTAGGATATCATCTACAGTACATATCTCATCCACAGCATGTCTTTACGTTTTATTGCATTTTTTTTATAGTTTCAAAATATTCCATGTATAGGTTGGCTAAAAACAGGACTTAAAGGGCTGCCCATGCTGCACCCAAATTTCTGTTTATAGAATGACTTCCCGAATGAAAAGACGTTATTTGATACACGTAACTCACCTAACTTTATTATTTTATCTGGGGCTAGTGGAAAATAATCTGAACAAGGGGATAATTTTTCTCTCAAAAGCTGTAGAACGTCCTGTACTGGTACTTTTGTGAATAGGGAATCTACATCTAAGCTTAAAAGTTTTATGTTGTGAAGTGGTATACGTGCTTCTTTGAATTTGTGACAGAAATCTTCAGAATGTTTAATGTGACTGGGAGAAAATGTGACTAAGAATGGGGAAAGGAGGCCGGCTAGCCACTTAGAAATTTTACAATTGAAAGCTCCGGTAATTTATTCTTAAGAGCCTTACGGATTTGCTTACCGGAAAAGGAAATTGAACTAATCCGTAAGCAGCTGTTATCTTTAAAGTACCCTGACCATAACATAATCATCTACTGCCCCCCTCAAAATAAGACTAGAGAGATGCCAAACAATAAAATCAAAATTCTGCATCTGATGCAGTTTTTATCGGAATTATTAGAGAACACACAGCTGGATATCCCATTTTCTAAAAGCACTTTAATTGAAGTGATTAAGTTATGTGTGAAAGAATGTAAATTTGAATTTAATGGTAAATATTACTCACAAAATTTTGGTACGGCAATTGGAAACCCTTTATCTCCAGTGTTAAGTAACTTATATGCGGAATTTTTTGAAAAGAAAATATTAAACAACATAATTCCACGCAATGTAACATGGTTTTTTTGCCAAGTTAAATAAATTAGTACCATCAAATAAATTCACGTTGGAAATGGAAAATGATGGGTATTTACCATTTTTGGATGTCTTCATACGAAGAAATAGTAGTGGGTTTAAATATAGTGTGTACAGAAAACCTACTAATATTTCTTCCTATGGGCATTTCTATTCCGGACAAAGCAATAAGGTTAAGAAATTAGTATTTTCGTCTATGTTTTTAAAAGCATTACGGGTATGTAGCCCTGAATATACTGATGAGGAAATAGATAAGATTAGGAATGCAGGCAAGAAATTGAAACATCCTGACAGTGTATTAAACGATGCATTAGAAGCGGCAAAAAAGACTCTGTATCAAAACCAAAAAGAACCTTACAAAACAAAAAAATTTTCTTGTACAGCCTTACGATAATAATATGAAAGATATCCCCCATCTTCTTAAGAATTTTGTTGCTAATGTCGCATTTAAGAACAATAAAACAATGAAACATGTACTTATCAAGAACTCTCCCGACAATACTAAAGGGTGTGTATATGAAATTCCATGTAAGTCTTGTGACAACTTTTATATTGGCCAAACGGGTAAAGCACCGGAAAAGAGAATAGAACAGCATAAAAAATGTGAGAGAGATGCACAGGGGTATTTTTGTACATGTTAGTGAGAACAATCGTCCTATCAACTGGGAAGGGGCAAAAAGGATTTTATATTCTAATAACGCACTGGAAAGGAATATCATTGAATCTGTCTTTATAAAAGAAAGTTACAGCCATAATAAACTTGATCCTTTAATATCAAAAGAAATTTGTAAATTGTTTAAATTTTCAGGTAGGCAGTAGAGATGTATGGAAATAAGATTATGATATTTGCAAACACAGTACGGGGGGCAGCAGTGCTAATGAGTTTTCCAATCCCGCCTCCCTGACACCTGTCAGGTGTGGATCTGTAGTCTCCTATGGTCGTATGTTTATCAGTATTGTCCCCCGAGAGTATATTGTGAGTTTTAGCCAAATGAGTTTTGAAGGCCACTCCTACATTGACACCGGCCTGTGGGTGGATGTGTAGTCTCCAATGGTTGTGTATGTTCGTCAGTACTGTTTCTGTAGTATATACATGTGTGACTTCTAATACTATGTATCAGTCCTTTGTCAATGGCTTGGAAGTAAAGTCGAAACCTGTCAGGACCTACACCCTGTCTTTTTTTATTTCACTTGTGGTAATGTGTGATACATACATACGTACATACACACACACACACACACACACACACACATATATATATATATATATATATATATATATATATATATATATATATATATATATATATATATATATATATATATATATATGTATGTATGTGTGTGTGTGTAAATATATTGTTAGGTATATCATGAGTGAAATAAAATCATGAAGTTTTGGAGAATGGATCTGTAAGACGAATAACGCAACTTGGCAGTACTTAATATGAATATATTTTTCCAAGCTGAGGGAAAAGAATTTCTTGAGTTCTGGTATTCATCAGTTCTCCCATGGGCTGCCCCAGAACAAGAGCCTGTGCCAGCAGAAGACTGGCTTAATCTAAAACAATAACACTGCAGTTCATCGCTGTTATTGAAGACTATGTCTATGAGGGGTTGACACATCAAAACACCAAGAATTTTCTCTGGAAGCCTTATGACTTTTTACTGGTGAGAAGAACTTTGTATTGAAAATACCTTCACTTTCACTGACGAGCTTTCCAGTATTTTGCGCCTAATATCCAACTGTATATAATCTAATCTAAACAGTGCCCTTAACAACACTCTGTGACGAATCTCACTCTGGGAGGACTATGTAAATGTAAGCCTCTTTTATTTTTTGTTAAAGCTGCCTTATCATACTTTTCAGTTATTTCAAACTTTATATTAGCCTTAATCTAACAAGTTCACCTCTCCACCTGTCAAACTGCCATTACGGTATTTTTTTTAATCCTCAATTTGTTTTAGCCCTTATATATCTGGCTTACGCTGTACATACTGACTGTATAATTAAGGACTAAGCTAGAGTTCACTTAAGGGTAAGTTCAGGTATTATCAAATCTTTACTGGTGTTATGAACCAGGGGAACATTTTCTGGTCCTCATAACCGGCATGAGAATTATGCCCAGTGCTCAGATCATGATAATAGTAATGATGCATCTTGCTTTCTTGCCGAATTCTAATCTTTTCATGATCATTACTGGAAGATAAAAAAAATGCTATCATTATGAATGTTGTTTTGGATTTGGTCAATTCAGTGATGCCTGTTAAATATTAGCCTTGACATCGAATTTGCCCACTGAAATTTTGCAGAAAATATGTCTTCTGCTGAATATGGCTTGACTGCAATGGGGCATCCTGAAAGTGTGAGAGGAGAGAAAAGATTGTTTCATTTCGGCTCTGATGTCAACAGGGATATTCTCACTGGATCGAAGATCTTGATCCTAAGGAAAGCACAGGTTACTAACATGGCTTAATAAGGTTGTGCTACTAGTAGCCAAGGTTTCTTTGGACCCTGCTGGCGGTTAGTTAATACTAGAAGTATAGAAACTCATGTATAACTCACTGATTATGTTTACTCTGCACTTAAGAGCTCCAACCACTCATTAGATTACAAGAGACAGTGTACGAGTACAAGCGTGTTAGTAGCGGAAACAAATAATGTCCAGAGAGAGTTGCAAGTGAGGGCAAAAACGAATGTGTTTGTGGGTGTTCACCCGCGTACACACGCACAGACTCTGCTCTGCTCTTCAAACGTCATTATCTCTTGCCATTTCCTCATTCCCTCTCCCCCTGCAGAGGGAGAGGGGAAGGGAGTGAGGACGATTCCAGTATTGAGCCTGATCAAACAACTTTTGCTTTCGCCTTTTGCCTTTTGCCATACCTTCGCTGCACCTTCATAGCCTACAAACACATACAAAAATAAACGACGTACACTAAATTGTAAACTAAATGACAAATGGGTCTGTCCCATTCTTTTTTCCTTCCCCTTATACCTTCATTTCACCCTGCTTTAACCCCCTTCCAAAACCTTATCTCCCTTCCGGGGGACCCTTGGGGGTTTAAATCGATTTGTGATCGAACCCTCACTCTAACCTATCCCCCCCCCCTTACCTTACCTTACCTTGCCATAGAGTGGAAGAAGAGCAAAATGCTACCTTTGTGTTGCGTGGGTGTGCGCGTATTTTTTATAAGATTTAATGGGGCTCTGGAAACTAGTCTTGTCCTGTTTCCACTTGGAGGCTGGTTGATGCAAGGCGACAAGGAATACTTATTCCCGTTTTATTCTGCGAGGAATGCGCATAGAATTATGAATTATTTCTTTTGATTTTCCTGTAAACCATCAGTTTGCGTATCTTTTTATGGATCATATTTTTGTGTTGAGATGTAGAGACTTTTCTTCGATTTTTCTTTAACTGACGCTGTTCTCAACAACAGTCTCTTTTCACTGTTTTGTCAAGTAATAATATGATTTTTATTTTAGGCAATTTCTACAAAAAATCAAGCTATTTAACTCTTTATATGTTCTTTATAAGAAGAAATTTGTAATGGAAAGTATTCTGTGTAGTGCTTTAGCACAGTTTATACTCACAAGTTTAATTTCCATTTCATTTGTTAATTTAACTTTGAATTGCGGTAGATTTATATTCGCTCACATTCACTCGTCTTGGTTATTATTCGTTAATTAA
Organism: Macrobrachium rosenbergii; assembly: GCF_040412425.1. Lineage (NCBI taxonomy): Eukaryota > Metazoa > Arthropoda > Malacostraca > Decapoda > Palaemonidae > Macrobrachium > Macrobrachium rosenbergii. Next base: position 1,831,549 of record NC_089743.1, read on the forward strand.
TAGTGGGTCTGTATCCACGTGTTAGTTAATTGCCTGAATAAACCACGTGCATGGGCACTATACAGACGCCCTGTGTAGGCGTGTATCAGTTCGCATATAGGTTTAGCGGTCTTGCCTGATGGCGACGCACGGGCCATTGTGCTGTGGCTTTAGGAGGGACCCTCTTGGGCCTTGGCAACCACTTTCGCTTCCCCAGCCGGCCCTCAGGCCGAACGACCTCCTCCTTCTCCCCCTCATAGTTGCTGACAATTCCTTGACCTTTGACTCTTGAACATTTCTGCCTCTCCCAAGACCCGTTGTTTCAGACGAGCCGGTCTTTCGATGCTACATGGAACGGGAAAGTGGTGTCGTTTTCTTCATTGTGCGCCGTTCGGAGAAACTTGATTGACGTTTATCGCGAAGTACTTATATTTTCTAGACTTCCTCATTTTTCGAAGATGAACTTTATCAGGGTGCTATGATTTTACTATTTGGATTTTTTTTCAATGCATGAAATTGTCACTGAACTGCATATTCCGGCGCGAAAACTTTTTTGATGAACTGTTCTTGGAAGCGTTGGATGTTGGATCTGGATAACTATATATTACAAATTTACAGACGAAGTAAAGAGGAAAACTATGATGAGGTTTGAGACTGACATTAATCGCATTGAAACTTTTCTTTACAATAACCAGGTATATCTTCTCTCTGCGTATTTTTATGTCCACTCATTCTTCTTTGTCAGCGGTGTAGGCTACTCTCATTCTTTGTTAGTAGTCTACTGACATATTCTCTGTCAACAGTCTCCTGACGCAGTCTTTATCTTGTCAGCAATTTTATGAGAAAATAATTTTATAATTTTTTGTTTGTGGGTGGGAGGTTCCAAACCAGAACACTGTCATGGCGTGCTTCATAGCTGCAGTAACGGTCCAAAGCTTATCATGATGTCCTTGATCAAAATGAGAGTTCTGTGGCGGCGTTCTGCGGCACCTAACTGCTGTGCCTCAATGTCGTCAGTTGACTTGACTGAGGTTTTCTGATATGCTCGTTAAACGGTATATTTTAGTATGGTAGCATACACTCACTTGTTATCTATACATCGCCAGTATACCTACGCGTATTTTTTTCATTTGTATATAAACATACTGTATATGTTTAGGTGCGAGGATATTTCATGAATCCTAGTTTTTCCCAAATATATGACTGAAGGTTTGTGTAAGTTTGCATCCTCGAGTTGATTTTTTTCTTTATATTTTTGTCAGTGATGATTGGTAACATGTTTGCACAGTGCATGTTACTAATTACTTTGTATATGTGGTAATCATATGTTTTTAAACATGAGTGTAGCTTATGCTCAATTTTTTTTCATCATGCACACTTGCACAGTGATCTTTTAAAATATGTTAAGTAAGAATACGTTTGCCACAAAATATCCCTAGGAGGCCGATCTTGCCTTCGGATGTAGCCTGGTTTTGCAGCTGTAATATTTTCTTGTTTTTTTTTTTATTTCTATGATGAAAAAAGACCCCATGTTACAATTTGAAAGTGAGAGTTTTATTTCTCATGTTTGATTTTGATGGACTTTCCTTGTCTTAAGAATGTTTGATTTTGATGGACTTTATATATTGTCTTATATAATTATATATATATATATATATATATATATATATATATATATATATATATATATATATATTATAAAATAATTGGTTTGAGTGTTTACTGTAAAATCGCTTTTATAATAATAGTTCAGATGTATGAACTCTACCTGTAAGGCTGATTTTGTCATTAATATGGATTTCTGAACTTTTCTTGTGGTCAGTTTTGTTGCTACAAATTTGTTAATGTTTTGCTTCTTAAACGTATTTATGTCATGTTGAAACTTAGGAAACCATTATTAGTCGTGAATTTCGGATTTTTTGTTGGTTTGCTCTTCCATGACATTTTTTAATGGTATTCCAGATAGTCATTTTGATTGGAAAATGGAGGTCAAAAGTTTTCAAACGTAATGTTTTTTATGGCAAAAAAAAAAAAAAAAATTTGTTTTGAATTAACAGAGTAGCGTAGAATGGTGAATGTCACGTACAATTTTGTATGCTGTAGGTGGGTTTCTAAAGTAATTTTTTCCACAGCCATTATAAATATAAATTGTACCATTGAAGTCAAAAAATAAATTGTGCTGAAATTTCTAATGGTAAATTTTTCAATCACACTGTGATTTTTAAACAAGATATTTATTTGAGTTTCGAACGGTTATTAGTGATGGTGTTTTAAATCCCAGGTGCTGGTGTATTTTGGTCGTTTCTCAGGAATTTCTGTTATTTTTCAAAGTCTGATTGCGATGCATGACATTTCCGGCAAGTCTGCAGACTCGAGAATAACGTCTGTAGTCAAAAGATTACTATTACATTGCTATTGCCGCTGTTATTTTCATCCTTCTTAGGACAAAGATCATAAAAATCTTGACAGTTTCCAAGACACCCTTCGAAATTTGATGCTCACCAGAATCAGCTGGGAACAAAAACTTGAAAGCACCCGACGCGACGCCGCTCCAGTGCCGCCTCGCTCACCAACCCCGCCACTGCACTGCGCCTTCCCTCCCACTGCGCTCTTCTCTCTTTCTCTCTCTCTCTCTCTCTCTCTACTCATTTTGTTTCAACCCATTTCATATATAGATGCGTATTTACATATACACACATACATACATACACAAACATACATATAAAATGCATGTATATATATGTAATTAGTTTATTCCATTGTTTTCATAATTGAAATGAGAACAGATATAGCGAGACGATATATATATATATATATATATATATATATATATATATATATATATATATATATATATATATATATATATATATATATATATATATATATATATATATATATAATACCGCCACTATTCGACGATGTTCTATCCGCAGATAATCCCCGAGAACGAATGAAGGGGAAGATTCGCAGTTATGGAGGTAAGTTGCCCTGCCAAATTAGAGGCAGCAGAAGCAAAAACAACTCCCTCCAACCCCCACCTGTGAAGGATATCCTGAAAGATCTGACCAGTCAAGCACTCATACCTAACATAGGACTGCCTGCCTTTTGTTCAAATCCCCACCATTGGCCGCCCTGTTCTGCTTAGGCCTCCTTTGCATTTGCTTGTGTAGGCCTACAGGAAGCGCGCACAGGATGTAATTGTCAGTCGCTGGTCAGAGTACTATGAGAAAGACTCCGAATTCAAGTGTTGTAATCATGCATACCAGGAGATGTACAGATGTTCAGATTCAAAAGCGAGCTTTACGAGTGACTTACAAATAAATCCAGACCAGATCCGAATTGCAAATGTGAAGATCTGAAGGCCGCACTCCTTCCTTCTGAACAATGCCCCAATGTCGGACATGAGAAAATCCCTGCGTAGATGATGGACAATTCAGAACCTTCCCACATTGGACAAGTACTAATTAGACACAATTAGAGAGAGTTACTGTAGTTCAGCAAGACCAAAGTCAAATACTGCGAAAGTAACGTAAAGGTAATAAAGTGTAATTGTCCTCTTGTAATTGTTGCATGACTGGGGAGTAGTTAAAAAATTCTTATGTGTTGAACTGTTCCACTGTCGGTCGTTAAAGTTTTCACCAGTGGTATAATGTTTCACTGCTGTTTTGGAATCAATGTAGAAATAATCCATTGTTCTCTGTTAAGTGTTTCTGTCAGCGATGTAACATTCCATTGATGTTATGGATGTTTTGAAGTAATCCACTGTTGTGTAAAATGTTATCGCCGTTAAGTAATATTCCACTGTTGTCAAAATACTGCGGACTATTTTTAGGCTTATCGCTGAAAGCTAGATTCATGTAAGGAACTGTTAACGTCTTGTCTATCATTCATAACCGGAAGTCTCAGAACGTTTTTAGTTTTCAAGGAAGCCCCTGAAAGTCATGTTAAACTTCCATATTTTGCATTTAATGCGTTAAACTTACCATATTAAGCATTTTTGAAGAAGTCCCTGAATATGTGTTAAACCCTGTCTATGCATTAAAGAGCAGCATTGCTGTTGCTGAAATTTTTGCATCAGTAAAAATTACAGCCGTTATTCCAAGTAACAGCGTGCAACTGAAAGTGCTAAACTATAGAGATATAAGTTAGTTTATCTCTGTATTATTAAGCACAAGTTTTTATGATTCATTTCTGTGTTTTAAGGATGAAGGATCGTGCCTGATAGATAGTGGTTTTTGCATTCCTGACTCAACTTCAAATTTCTGGACGCGATTAAAGTAAGACTAGGAATAGATTTCCAAAAGAAGTCTGTATTCCTACGTCAGTTTATTGCTGAGTTGAAGTATTGTAATGGATATTTTCGAATTGAAAGTGTAGCATGATGTGCTCTCACTTGAATCTGTCGTTTAGAGTGTTTTTTTTTTTTTTTGGTAAAGGGTAATAAAAAGTCCTCTTTCGTGGACGTAACTTTTTTAACTCCTTGATATAAGCATTGTCAAAACTGAGTGTCATACAACGCTCACATGTAAAGTTAGAGTTTTGTCATATTCTCCGTTATAGAGAGAGAGAGAGAGAGAGAGAGAGAGAGAGAGAGAGAGAGAGAGAGAGAGAGAGAGAGAGAGAGAGGTTAAGGCGCTGTCGTGGGGATTAATTTTTTATTGTAAAGCTTGTTACTTTGAGAGGATTCCATGATTTGTAATGTAACAAAGTTAAGTATACCTTAGTTTTACCAGACCACTGAGCTGATTAACAGCTCTCCTAGGGCTGGCCCGAAGGATTAGACTTATTTTACGTGGCTAAGAACCAATTGGTTACGGGGCCTACAGCTTATTGTGGAATCCGAACCACATTATAGCGAGAAATGAATTTCTATCACCAGAAATAAATTCCTCTAACTCTTCATCAGCCGGTCGGGGAATCGAACTCCGGTATAGCGAGTGCCAGTCCACAGCTCTTCCGACTCACCAAACGAAGAGCTTTGTAACGTAACAAATTCCAGTATCACAGTGTATAAATGTTCTGTGCATAATTTAATTTGATATTATTTAAGAATATGTGTTTGATTTTGTGGTTATTGTAATAGTGTGGATAACATTCAGAAATGAGTTAGTTTCACCTCGGCTTCATTTACACGATGTGTATTTTTGTGCTTCATTGTTTTCTTTCCATTTTTTATTTCTTTGGTTTGTATCATTTCTTTTTGGTGTTCTTATTACTGGGAAGAGTATTGTTATTCAGTGTTCAATTTTGTGGAAAAAAATTGTGAAAGTGTGACATCCATTAATATTATCAAGTCGTTGGTGTATTCTGAAGTAGCATTTCCAAACCTCAGACAGATGTTCCTATTATCTGAAAGTAAAGAAAATGTTAAAATAAAATATTGGATTTTTACTGAATTCTCGGTGTCGCGAATGAAATAACCTTTAGCCTAAGGGGATCAGGAACTCTGCAGACATCTGAGAAAGGTTATGATTGCCATTGTGCAAGTTGATTCATTCTCACTGGTACATCAGGAGGAGTGCAGCCTTGAGCACTTCAGAATTAAACCCTGGCTGCAGAAGAAGATACAATCCTTTCTTCCATTAATCTCCACATGCTGAGATAATATTCCTGACCACCAAATTAAATTAAATAAAAGTAACAAAAATCCTAACTGGACCATCGTATTAACAAAACAATCAAGTTCATTATAAAATTTAAATTAAAAGCGTAATTTCTAGAACTTCAACATACTTGTTTAATATAATGAATTAACTGGTGGTGTGTGACAATACAATTTAGGATGATGCCATGCCCATACCGTACACGCAATTATGCACACACATTCCCAGATATAATGCTGGAAATAGCAAAGTGACAACCGTCGGGCTTGACTCAACTCTCGTGCAGACGTAAGCATCTTTTTCATAAACATACCAGACAACTCCTCTCCGACTCTTCCTTTTACCTTCTTCGCTACAGAATACAGAAATGATTTAAGCAGTATCATAGAAAAATCAAACAAAATAATGTAAGGGGGTCATTCTTGAATAGATGTGGTTCCTTTACCCTTATTATCGTGACATGCAATAGAGACGCACATATTTCTACAATGCTCATAAACATGCAGACACATTTGGATTTCACATGAATAACAGATACAAAGAATGTAGTACTGTCTGTTGGTTACCTGACAGAGGGCAATTCACAATAAAAACCAAATCAGACAACAGAAGATACTGATAACTCTGATACTAATAACTCTACAGTAAGAAATCTATCATATGAAAATATGTTAAAACAAAATATTATCAAAAGATTGTTGTGAGAGGAATTTTCCAAAATCTTAGTTAACCAATGTTTATTATAATCCGGGTTTCTGATGCACTGTGCAATCAAGGGAGCTCCGGTATCTCGTGTGATATCAAACAGCTCCGACGTTATCAACTGGCTATTTCCATCAGTCAGGGGGCATAACTCAAAATTTCAAGACAATTTTTCATTTTGCGATAAAAGCATGAAAACTGGCAAACATGTAGACTAATATGTCTTGATCATTTTCAGATATTAGGGCACTTGAAATTATGTCTGTGTCAGCCATAGCAGCCATTTTCCCAAAATGGCCACCATATGCCACTGGTTTTGAAAGGCATTCCGCTTTGGAGTGCGCTCAGTCCTCTACAGAATGATTAACGTGGGCAGAAATGATGATTATTTTGTGCAATGTAACAAGGATAAAAGGAAGAATGTTGATCATCTGCCAAACTTCTACACAGAAGTACCACCAGTTGCACCTGATGTCAAAGGAGCATCTGTACCATCGACCTAATTAACGTCACTGAAGAGAGGTGGCACTGAGAAATACACTGAAAAGCAGGACAAGGAGCGAGTAATTGAAAGCGTTTGAACTCAGAGCTGTGTTAGTGACAATCTTGCGTTCTCGCTCAAAAATGTGCGGTGTCGGTCTGTTCAAACGACCTGACGACACCTGGTCTGTTGTCAGAGCGTTTGAACAGACCGACACCACAAATTTTTAAGCGAGAACGCAAGATTGTCACTAACACAGCTTTGAGTTCAAAAACTTTCAATTACTCGCTCCTTTGTCCTAAACGACCTCTACGCACAGGTCTTTTTATATATATATATATATATATATATATATATATATATATATATATATATATATATATATATATATATATATATATATATATATATATATATATATATATATATATATATATATATATATATATATAATATATATATATCTTCCTTTAAAAGATTGTTGAATCTCATTCAAAGATGTGTCTTGACGTGCAGCATAGTAAGCTCCCCATGCTATGGTATCACCTTTCTCAAGTTCTTCTTTCTGTAGAGATTTTAGTGCTGTACAGATCCAGTTGCGCTCCTGCTTCATCGCTGTCACTATATGTCGTACAATTCTCTGAGATGCATCTGGAGGCACTGAAATTGTCACTTTGGACTCATTTAGTGCAACAGCTGGCACAATTGTGTAGCTGTCTGGCAGCTGTTGGCAAGTATCCTTTGACTGGAATGTATGCCAAGAACATTCCCACAACAGCATGATGCAGTACATATGTTTTTAGCAGTAGTGGTTTTTTTTTGAACTTCAGAATTGGCCATCTGACACTTCAGATTTTAAATAAAATTTTCTACCTTTTATATTACAGAACCTAAACAATGTGAATAGGCTACAATCAAGATATAGTCTTTGCATCTACCTCAGGCAACGTTATCAGTAGGATTTCACCATGTACTTTTTCGATATACATGCCGCGAATATATTTGGAAAAAAAAAGGTTGCTCCACTGGATAAATTTCATGGCACCGGTCTCAGATCTGAAGTAGGTGGTCTACAGATTACATGCACAAAAATTCATGCAGTCGGTCCCCATCTCGTCTAAATCTTCCCTTTACAGCCCCCACTAACAAGGATGCTGTAGTTCTTCACTTAATTGTAAGGACTATGTAAGTTCTTAAGATTTATAAAGGTTGAAATGCTTTTATTTTTACTTCATTGCAGAGATACACAACCAAATTCATTGCTTAGTTGAGGATGCGTTGGCCTTGTGAAGTGGTTCAAAATACAGATGAAGGTCAAACAACTTTTTTGTCATTTCTTGTTTTATTCAAGTTGACTTAGAGTACATCAAAATTCAATGGTTATAAAGTTTAGAGAAATGTATCAAGATGTGTAAACCCCTTATGAATCGAGGTAGAAATTTTCAAAAACTCTTTGTAATTATATTTTTTAAAATTTGCATATAAAATAATGATTTTGATAATTTCTTTTTGCTTTCGGCTTATTGTACGAAATACTTGCCTATAAATACATAATTCATAAGAGCACTTAACACATTATTCAGGAACTGAATTTACATTCATAGTGTACGTACACGCTCAGTAGACCGGTCTCATCGGATGCCGAATAAATTGTGTATCTACCTGTACATGCTATATTTCTTAT